>NC_056726.1:995547381-995562381 GCF_019279795.1 Protopterus annectens | reverse complement strand
TCTCCGAAGTCGTCCTCGGATGATGTCTCGTTCTCTGACATCCTGGAGATCGAGACAGCGGGGCGACTGGCCATCCAAAAACCCTTCTGAGTCGTCGGTCTTCCTCAAGGCCTTCGGAGCCCAGCCTTTCGCCTCTTGGGTGTCTCCACCCTTCGATGAATTGTTGAATCTTATTTGTCGAAGGGTGTGGGAACACCCTGACTCTGTGGAGCCAGTTCCTAGCCGCCCCAATAAATTCCTATCTGCACCTCCTGGGAAAGAGTTTTTGACCAAGGGAGTTCCTGTGGATGCCATGGTGGTGGCGTCTGCCACTCGGCAGGGTGTGGCAGAGGCTTCTACTTCCATCCATCCTCCTAATAAAGAGTCTAGGAGCATGGATAGGTATGAGAAGTGTACCCTGTATTCAGCGACCTTTACTTTGTGGTCGCTGAATTACTTGTGTCATTTTACGCGGCTCCAAAGGGATCTCATTAAAGAGTTGGGAGATACCCTGACGGATAACGTGCCTGAGGCGTTTACCCATTCTGTTAACGCTCAGCTGTCTACCCTTTCTTCTATTGTCAACTTGTCCATGAGTCTCATATCTTATGCAGCCGAGGGGGCGGGTAGAGCAGCGAGTTCAGGCGTAGCCCTCAGCAGGCAAGCTTGGATGCGCTTGTGTCATTTTGCGGAGGCTTTCAAGTCTTCTTTCACGGACGCCCCTTTCGACGGGTCCTCCCTTTTTGGACCCAAAGTGAAAGACATCCTCATGAGATGTGAGCAGGAGGGTAAGACTTTGTCTGCCATTGGGGCCCATTTTTCTCTCCCCACTAGACCTTATCCCAAGGCTCATGGTTCAGAAAGTCTCAAAAGTCTTCCCCTGCTCATCAGAGTGAACCCCCCCCCAGAGGCAGAGGAGGGGGAAATTACTCCGGAAGACGTCGCACTCAAGGCGGCGGAGGCGCCCGCAATACAGAAAACCGCGAATCCTTTCGTGGCTCCTCCTTCCAGCATCCCTGAGGGATTACCCGACTGTGCGTCTCTGGAGCCAGTCGGGGGTCGCTTTTCGGAGCATCTTCAGGCCTGGGAGTCCATCACTCAGGATCGATGGGTGCTTCGAATCATCGCCGGAGGTTATACCATTACCTTCATCCGTTCTCCCCTACCATCAGAAAGAATCCCGGACGTTCCACCCAGTCAACGGGATCAAGCAGCACTAGAAATCTCAAAGCTGATAAGAAAAGGAGCCATCCAATCAGTCCCCGCAGACCAGATCTGATCAGGAACTTACTCAAGATTATTTTTGGTGCCGAAAAGAAGAGGGGACTTGAGACCCATTCTGGATCTCAGCCGTTTAAACCACTTTGTGAAAAAGTCCAAGTTCCGAATGGTCACGTTACAATCCATTCTCCCCTTGCTGGAGAAAGGAGTATGGATGTGTGCTCCATAGATCTCAAGGACACCTATTATCACATCAAGATAAACAAGGCCTCCAGGTATCATTTACACTTCCGGCTGGGAGCCAGTCATTTCCAATTCCGGGCCCTGCCCTTTGGTCTCATCACAGCCCCCAGGGTATTTACCAAGTGTTTGGCAGTGGTGACGGCTCACCTGAGACGTCTAGGATTCCAGGTGTTTCCTTATCTAGACGACTGGCTCCTCACCGCCCCCACCAGACATCTACTTCTTCAAGCCATGAGAACCACTTTCAAATGGAGACATCTGTTAGGAATTACCTTCAGTTGGGCAAAATCTGTACTGCTGCCATCACAGCGTGTTGCCTTTATCGGCGCAGAGGTAGACTCTGTACTGATGCGAGCATTTCTACCCTTAGACAGAAAAAGGTGTTACAGGCTCAAGTTATGGCCTTATTGCCTCGCAGAAAAGCTCAAGCCAGAACAGTTCTGCAGTTGTTGGGAACAATGGCGGCTACCATCCTTCTAGTCCCTCTTGCCAGGTTGCACATGTGAATACTTCAATGGCTCCTTTTGGCCCAGTGGTCATATCAGGATTCAATTATTTAAATTTATTGGCCATCCTACAGTATTTCATAGTACCAAAATACAAAAGTGACCACCCCTTTCAGTCCATCTTGCTGTTTTAAAAATAGTAACTCTCCACTAAACCTTAACTTTTTAAACAGGTAAAACTCAAGTTACCTACTTTCACATCTAACTTCTCTAGTGCACACTGCAGAGTGCATTCTTTTCAATCTTACCTTTAAGCATCCCTGTGACTAGCACTTTCTCTAATACCTGCTGGAAAGCACTAGGAAGCCTTAAACTCATACATACACTGCACTCTCCTTGTTAACAAGGAGAAATTAATAGT
Source organism: Protopterus annectens (assembly GCF_019279795.1). Lineage (NCBI taxonomy): Eukaryota > Metazoa > Chordata > Ceratodontiformes > Protopteridae > Protopterus > Protopterus annectens. Next base: position 995,560,071 of record NC_056726.1, on the reverse strand, counting down.
AGGCACTAAACAGCCTATAATTGCAAAGTACCTTGCTAAGGAAACAGCTCCTATACTTTACAAGGAAAAAAAAAAGGCCCCAAACCAGGCATGTCCAAGGGTCAGCTTCCAGTGATTTCTCCTGTCCACCTGGTGAATCTGGGCATACTGGGGCAATGCAGCAATTGCCTCATGTACACAGACAACCCTCTCCTCCTACCACCCAACACTACAACCTGTGAGAGTGCACTTATATAGCCAAAATGGAAGCAAAGCTTTCTCCACCCAAGATTGTGCTAAACAGTCAAGAGGAGAAGGTTAACACCCACACTACACCTCAACAAACACATAGCCCTTCCAAACCGGCACCGCCAACACCCACATATAGCAACACTAAATCCACATATGCAGAGGCCCTTAACTGTAACCTGCCCAAGCAGCAAAGACCTCTGAAGCTGAAACGCAAACAAACACCAGTCACAACCAATGTGTCACATAGTTCACAACACCAGTGTGCCACCCAGCAACAGCCCCTAAGGCAAGACAATGTACCTAACACTTTAGTCATAGGTGACTCTATAGTCCGGCACAGTGATGTCCCTCTCACCAGGTTGAATAAGGAGAAAGTTACAGTCAGCTGCCTGTCGGGTGCCAGGATCCGCCACATAACGCATGCACTCAAGTCACTCCACAACAAGTACAAATATGACTCTGTCATTGTCCATGTTGGAGTGAATGACTTGAGACGTACCTCCCTGGACTACATGAAAAGAGACATGGAAGAGCTCTCGGATCATGTGGCCCAGGCAGGTATGACCCTAGCCCTGAGTAGCATCCTGCCTTCGCCCAGAATGATACCACAATATAAGGATAAAATGATTGACTTCAACAATTGGCTAAGCTTATGGTGTCATTCAAAGGGGATCCAGTATCTGTCTGCCTGGGATGACATGATTGACAGACCACGATGCTTTGCCAGAGATGGTCTGCATCTGTCGCCCCTGGGATTCAGGTTACTGGCTAAGGATGTTCTTCATCTCACATTGCTGCAGTCCTTACACTTGGGTAGTCCGCTGTCCTCGGTCGGCCCGAATAACAAAGTATAAGGCTGACGTCGGTCAAGGCGCATTTGACTGACATCAGGACGTCCGGGTACAAATGCGCATGACCGACGTCATATCCTCAGTCTTTTTTGCCGCATGGTCCGATGCAGAAGCAGTATTGCAAGTGCCGGTTGGCGTTCTGAAATTTTTCGATTTCGGAGTTTCAGACCGAGTCAAAGTTGGCTAAGTACCCGTTGGGAATATTTTAGTTTTTTCTTGCCTCAGTGGTTTACCGGATGTCAGAAAAAGTGAATAATTGTATTTCTTGTGGGAAACAGATACCGCATAGAGACTATCATACTTTGTTTAGGGCCTGAGCACGATGTTGTTGGGTGTCGCTCTTGTGCTAGATTCAATAAGCGCACTATAAAGAGGAGATTAGATTGTGCCAGGTTAGTCTTGGGAAGCGGTGCAATTATAAAATGCCGTCGGATGCTCCGACGCCCGCTTCTTCGAAGAAGCGCAAGGACAAAGCAGTTAAGCCTAGGCTAGAGGAACCGTCCATACCGGACGCCGGTTCTTTAGAGGTGTCGGTGGAGCCGGTGGTTCCACCGGAGGTTTCTTTGGGATCCCAGGGAGAGACTTTGTTATTGCAGGATGTGGCCTCTCAGGAGGCAGGGCAGGGTGATGGGGCTTCTCAGGTTACTATACTCCCCTCCCTGCCTAGGGTGGTTAGGCCCTCTCCTTCTGTTTCCAAGGCTCCTCCCAGAGGCAGGCCAGGTTTAGCTTCAGTTGGTGTCACCCCTAGTTCTTCAGGTACTGTGCCCAAGAAGCATATGCTTAAAATGGCAGAAGATTTGATTACTTTGATTAGGGGTTCTTTGCCCCCTCCTGATAAGAGACCTAGGGTGGAGCCTGAGCTAGGGAGTTTTGAGCAGGCTTCGGATGTTTTAGAGTCTTCGGCTGAAGACTTGCAGGAGTACTCTCCTTATTCTGATTCTGATGTGGATGATTCTACTCCTGCTTCTCCTCCTGAGGATTTTTCTTTTTCAGAAACTCTTCATTCCATGAGGGAGCATTTTAAGTGGGAAGGTCAGGACTTCTCTGATTCCAGGAAAAGGCTTAGGGAATTTTTGTTTTACCCCAGCATAGGCCTTTGGCTATACCTCCTGTTTTGGATGTAGTGGAAGATGTTTTACAGAGGCTTCTCTTAATCCTGATTCTTTGCCTCCTGCTCCTGTTAAACCGGATAGGTATTACAGGGTGCCTGAAGCTCATAAGTATCTTTTTAAGAGTCCTAGGGCAGACCCAGAAACTGTTAGCCAGGGGCCTAAAGGTGTTGAGGCTTCTGTTGTCAAGAATCCTGTTCCTGCAGATAAAGAGGCCAGGGCCTTGGATAGATGGGGAAAGAAAGTTTATACTTCTTCCACTCTAGCTATGAGGGCTTTGAATTGCCAGTTTCACATGTTGAAATACCAAAACTATCTCCTTTCACAATTGAAGTCTAAGGTTGATGCTCTGGCGGAAGGTATTGATTGTAAAGAGTTACAAGATTTAGTACATGTTTCTGAACAGGTGGGTAAGCATTCTTTGCAATGTGGTTTTGATGCTGTACAGGCCTCGTCTAGGGTGGCTGCCACTGGGTCAGTTCTTCGCAGGCACGCCTGGCTGAGGGATCAAAATTTATCTGACCATGTTAAAACAAGGATTTTAGATGCTCCTTTACAATCTGATGTGTTGTTTGGTTCTCCTGTTGAGGCAGTTTTAAAGAAAATGGAAGACAAGGCTAAGTCTATGCAGACTGTTAAAGATTTTTGCAGGTTCAGCCTCCAAAGTTTAGTAGAAATTGGCCTACTAAGGGGTGGACGTATCCTTCTTATGATTCCCAGTCTAGGGGTAGATCTAGGCGTGGTAGGGGCAGAGCTCAGGGCTCTTTCAGGCCTAGAACAGGGAGTTCTCCTGCACAGTCTTCGGGTGAGGGCAGGGGTCAGTCCTTTCGTAAACAGACCCAATGACCTACCTTTTCAGCTGCCAGAGCCTTCTCGTCTGGCAGCACCTTTGGGAGGAAGGTTGGCACTTTTCAAAGAAAATTGGAGTTTAATTACCCAAGACAGATGGGTATTGGATATCATACACCACGGTTACAGGTTTTATTTCCATACCTTGCCTCCTTTCAAAGGCATGCCAGACGTTCCTACTCAACAAAGAATAGAGGCTTACAAGCAAATTTCTCTGTTACTCCAAATAGGGGCCATACAGCCGGTCCCTATGCCAGAAGTGGGCCTAGGATTTTATTCTCGCCTGTTCCTAGTACCAAAGAAGGGGAACACGTGGAGACCAATTTTGGATTTATCTATCCTCAACACTTATCTGGACATTCCCAAGTTCAAAATGTTGACGTTACAACAGCTTTTACCTCTGCTGGGCAAAGATCATTGGATGGTAACTTTGGATCTCAAGGAGGCTTACCTTCATGTTCCTATCAGACTAAGTTGCAGGAAGTATCTGCGTTTTCGAGTTGGGACTTCTCACTATCAGTTCTCTGCATTGCCCTTTGGCTTATCTACTGTGCCCAGAGTGTTCACGAAAGTTCTGGCTCCAGTAATAGCTTTCTTCAGGCTAAAAGGAATACAGATCTATCCTTATTTGGACGATTGCCTGATTCTGGCTCAAGGAAGGGACGAGCTTCTTCATCATTTGGAATATGTGATAGCAGTGCTAAGATGCCTAGGGTATTCTGTGAACGAAATAAAGTCCAGTCTAGTACCCTCTCAGGACATGTGCTTTCTGGGTGTAAGACTGAATACAGCATCCCAGATGGCCTTTTTGACCCCGGACAAACAAAAGAATCTTTCCCTTTACTTCCATCAACTATCTCATCAGTCCGGGCTGACTGCAAGGACAGTCCTTCAAGCCTTAGGGTTCATGGCATCTTGTATTCTGGTGCTTCCCAATGCCAAACTGCATATGAGGAAGCTGCAATGGTATCTCAAAATGTATGGACACGGCACTGCCAGGATCTGGACACTGTCATTCAAATAATACCTTGCATTCAAAAGGAATTTTGTGGTGGGCTCAGGAATGTCACCTAAACAAGGGACTCTCTGTGACCCGGCCAGAGGCGAGTCAGATTTTAACGACAGATGCCTCAGACAAAGCTTGGGGAGCTCATCTAAATGGAAAGTGGATACAAGACAAGTGGCCTGCCAGACTACAACATCTACATATCAACTTGAAGGAGATGTTAGCAGTCCAGTTTGCATTAATAGCTTTCAAGGATTTACTTCTTCCAGGGCAGGTGTTGATTCTAACAGACAACACAACTGTCATGTGGTACATCAACAAGCAAGGGGAACACATTCTTATCCTCTATGCAGGCAAGCAATGATTTTGTGGGAGACTGCTCTCAGTTTACAGCTCAATCTTCAGGCAAGGTTTCTGCCGGAGCACAGAACTCCTTAGCAGATGTGTTGAGCAGACAATTATGGATCCCCACGAGTGGAAATTGGATCCTCATGTATTTCAGAAATTGACAGTGTCATGGGGAACTCCAGACATAGATCTGTTCGCTTCTCCACTAAACCATCAGCTGCCAAAGTTTTGCACGAAAAGGTTTCATCCCACAGCTTGGAAAGTGGATGCTCTTTCTTTTAATTGGAGCAATCTTCATGTGTATGCCTTTCCACCTCTGCCTCTCCTCCCAAAGGTACTTCTAAAGGTCAGACAGGACAAGCCAAGGATGATTTTAATAGCTCCAGATTGGCCTCGACAGCACTGGTACCCATTACTGAGAAGTCTGGTACGGAAGCCTCCATGGCCTTTGCCTTCGATTCCACACCTGTTGTCCCAGGAGGACAGTCATTTGCTCAATGTCAAACTTCACTCTCTTCACCTAACAGCCTGGCATATTCTGTTTTGAACCATAGAGGGTCTCAACTTCCACAACAAGTTTTGAATGTGATTTTGGAAGGTAGAAGGCCTAGTACAAGGAAAGTGTACGCAGATAAATGGAAGAGATTTTTATTTTGGAGTGCAGCAAAGGATTTTGATGTTTCTGAGCCTAATTTAAGTGTGGCTCTTCAATATCTTACTGAGTTACTGGACAAAGGTTTGTCCTTATCTTCTATTAAGGTTCATGCTGCAGCAATTTCAGCTCACTATGACTGTGACCCACCATTGTTTTCTCATCCTTTGTTCAAGCAATTTCTTAGAGGGGCAAAGAATATAAGACCCCCACGTAGAGCTCCTACTCCTGCTTGGGATCTCAATTTTGTGTTGGAGAAACTCACTCTACAACCTTTTGAGCCTGCAGCTACTACTGAGTTGAAATACTTATCATGGAAGACTGCCTTTTTGTTGGCCATTACCTCTGCAAGAAGGGTTTCTGAATTGCAGGCCCTTATGGCGGTTGAGCCTTTCTTAATTTTCCATAAGGATAGGGTATCTTTACGTACTAATCCTTCCTTTATGCCTAAAGTGGTTTCTAGTGTGGCTTTAAACCAAACTATTCATTTGCCTACTTTTATGCAAATCCCCAAAATAAAGGGGAAAAGATTTTGCACACTTTAGATGTACACAGGCAGTTGCGATATTATTTGGACAGAACTAAAGGGTTCAGGCAGTCTCAGCAGTTATTTGTTTCTTTTGCTTTGAGTTCTCAGGGCAAGCCTGTGTCAAAACAAACTATTTCTAAGTGGATTGGGTTTTGCATTGCTTTCTGTTATTCCCATCATGGCAAGGAGATTCCAGCTGGGATTAGGCCTCATTCCACTAGGGCTACTGCCACTTCCACAGCTTTTTTGAGGGGGGTGGCAACCAAGGATATTTTGGAGGCAGCTACTTGGAGTTCAGTGCATACTTTCTCTAGGCATTATCACCTACCACTTTACTCTAAATCCAGGGCTGGTTTTGCCACTGCTGTTTTGCAGGGCATTTTGGCAGCTCCTGCTTCCTTATAGTTTGGCCATCCTCCCTTACCTCTGCTTTGGGATTCTACCCAAGTGTAAGGATTGCAGCAATGTGAGCTGAAGAACATAGTACAGTTTTGTACCTACCATAAATGTAGATGTTCGAAGATCCACATTGCTGCAGTCCAATTTACCCTTCCTCCTTCCCCTCTGCAGTTAGAGGTGGTTGTGTGGGTTGGGTTGTAAATATTGTATATATTGTACATATAATTAGTGCAAGGGTGGTTGGTTGTTGGTTTGCTGTCTTTTGGTTTTGACCTTTATTTTTAGGGTCTTCTGACATCTGGGGCAAGAAAAGACTGAGGATATGATGTCGGTCATGCGCATTTGTACCCGGACGTCCTGATGTCAGTCAAATGCGCCTTGACCGACGTCAGCCTTATACTTTGTTATTCGGGCCGACCGAGGACAGCGGACTACCCAAGTGTAAGGACTGCAGCAATGTGGATCTTCGAACATCTACATTTATGGTAGGTACAAAACTGTACTTTCTTGCCAGCCCTATAGTGCCTTTTTTAGGCAAACTTCAAAGGACAAAACCACCACCATAACAGGTACAAGCATGCAAAATCTGAAGGTAATGCTACTCAATGCTAGTAGTCTAAACCTCAAAATGCACTCTCTCGAGGCACTCCTAAAAATGGAGAACATCGATATCTGTGCAGTAACTGAGACCTGGTTCAAGACTCCAGAGAGCACCCCTGCAATACCAGGCTACAACTCTTACCACACTTTTCGGCCACCAAACCAGGACCGAAACACTAAAGGTGGAGGAGTGTCAATATTCACCAAGGATATTCACACCACCAGGCTAGTTGGCCAACACAATGTGTCTGAAATTCTCCAAGTGCAACTAACACTAGGTAAGACTGCAATCCAAATTGTAGCTTGCTACAGATCCCCCACCATACCCCAAGATACTCACTACACCTTTCTAAACATACTGGAAAATATTAAGATAGAACCAAACACCCTAATACTGGGTGATTTTAACTACCCTGCCATTAACTGGGAAAACTACTCATGTCCCAACACCTTTGCAAGCGGTTCTTGGAATTCATAAATTCCAACGCCCTGGATCAACTAATCCATAGTCCCACCAGGGGCTCCAATATCCTAGACCTGGTCATTACCAGCATGGGAAATCAATGCTCCATACCTATGGTCACCCCCTCGTTAGTCAGGTCTGACCATAAGCTAATCACCCTTAACATCCACATCCCACCCCCACCCCCCAGTAAAGAAACCACCATAAAAAAACTTCTCTAAAGCCAACTGCATGCTACTCAAGTCAGAAGTGACAAACTTCATGACACCCATGCAGACGGGAACTGAAAGTTCAACTGCTGAATCCTACACTACGGCACTGTACGAGCACATCCACTCATGCATGAATCGTGCCATCCCAAATAGAACCAAAATGCTCTCATCCAGAAAAAGGAAGCCAATCTGGTGGTCCCCTGCCATAAACAAACTTTACAACAAAAGGAAGAAACTTTTGCAGAAAAGAGGAAAATCCCAGGATGCAAAAAACTCCCTTACTAGCCTCAGTAAGAAACTGAGATGCCTCATGAAATCCTCCAAAGCTAGTTACGAAAATAAAATTGCCAAAGATTCCAAAGACAACCACAAAGCATTCTATAATTATGTCAAGAATCTAAATGGCAATGCTCAGATCTGCTCTGAGCTAAAACAGAATGGCATTAAATATACTGATCCGAAGGATATTGCCAATATCCTGGCAGATCGATTCAGTGCCAACTTCACCCCACTCTCACCCCCTAAATGGCCCATCTCAATACCGGAAGATTGCCAAATTCCAGTAATAACGGCCACACCGGTACAAAACGCACTCTCTAAAGCCAAGAATACAGCATCCATGGGACCAGATGACATCCCGGGCTGTGTACTACATGAACTACAATATGAACTGGCACCTCACCTAAGTGTCATGTTTAATCATAAATTCAAAGAAAATGAGCCAGCACGTATCGTTCGCTCTACCAAAAACAACTTTATTATATAAAATTGTTCATATATTAGCAAACCGGTTTCGGCTATATTATAGCCTTTATCAATGCTATGTTTCGGAATAAAGTAAGATTTATTCCGAAACATAGCATTGATAAAGGCTATAATATAGCCGAAACCGGTTTGCTAATATATGAACAATTTTATATAATAAAGTTGTTTTTGGTAGAGCGAACGATATGTGCTGGCTCATTTTCTTTGAATTTATTGTTTGGTTGGGGCCGTGCACGTCGTCCTGCGTGCGCGATTTTCTGTTCAGAGTTTCTTTCATGTTTAATCATAGCCTCACCTCAGGTTTCGTGCCCACTGAGTGGCGCAGAGCTATAGTTATCCCAATCCACAAGGGGGGATCCACCTTGGATCCCGGAAACTACCGTCCCATCAGTCTGACAAGCCTTATCTGCAAGGCCATGGAACGTATTATCATGGAACTTATAAACAAAGACATTGGCAACCTTCAAACACTGGACCCCACCCAGTTTGGGTTTGTGAAGGGCCGATCTTGTCTCCTGAACCTGATTGACTTCTTTGAATCAGTCTCCAGAGCCATGGACAAGGGTAAGGTGGTCCACACAGCCTATCTAGACCTTGCCAAGGCCTTTGACACCATCCCCACTCTGGAATCATAGATAAACTTACTAAGTTGGGCATTAATCCCTATGTCACCCAATGGGTTGCTAAATGGCTTACTGATAGAACCCACACTGTAAAAGTAGCCGACTCCAAATCCAGCTCCAGACAAGTGACAAGTGGAGTACCTCAGGGTTCAGTCCTGGGGCCGCTCTTGTTTGGCATCTACTTCTCTGAAGTACAGGTCAACACTAAGGGACTCTGGCTAACAAAGTTTGCAGATGACTGCAAACTGGGAGCCATTATTGAATCCCCAAATGATGTGGATACTCTACAAAAGGGCCTTGCAGAAACAGATGCTTGGTGCCAGAGCCATGGGCTCAAGCTCAATGCCAAGAAATGTATTGTTATCCCCTTTGGGAAAAAACATGTATCCATGAATTACCATATAGGTGGCAGTACACTAAACACAGAAAGTGTGATAAGAGGACCTAGGGACACAGGTGGACAGTGGTCTCACCTTCGATAACCACATCGCCACAACAGTCAGGAAATCCTTCTATGTGGCACACCTCATCACGAAGGGCTTTTCATCCAGAAAAAAGGAGGTCATTGTCCCACTGTACTCATCCCTCATTAGACCCATTATAGAATACAATGCCCCATTTGGTATGTACCTCTCAAGACATCTGCAATAACTGGAAAGGCCTCAGAAATACCTCACTAAAAGAATCACAGGCCTAAAGCAGATGCCCTATGCTGACCGCCTTAAAAAACTCCAGCTATACTCTGTCGCATATCGTCTACTCAGAGGCGATCTCTGCTTAACATACAAGGCCATGTCAAACCCAGAGCTGTTGGACATGCTACACTTAAAGAAATCCCAATCCCTCAGAGCTACACGCTCCAGGGATCTAAACCTTGTCATCACAATAAACAAAACATGTTGGAGGGATAGGTTCCTGACCCAGAGACTCCCCAGACTCTGGAATAGATTGCCCATACATGTCAAGCAGAGTGCCTCTTTGGACCTCTTCAAGAGGAACCTTGACGATTGGATGGGAGAAAGGAAATTCACCCCAGGGATCATGTCAGTCGCCCTGCTAGACAGGGGTCCAGGAAAGTAAATAATGTGGGAAGAAATATTCAGGGAATTGTTATGGCTAGGCTTGTATAGGCCCTAGGGCTGATAGCCTAGTACTAACCTATGAACCTATGAACCTATAGGATCTGCCTTTGTCCCATCCGGTTTTCATTACGGAGAGATGCAGACAAGATCTTCGTTGGTGGCTTCTCCCCTCCAATCTTAATCAGGGAAGATCGTTCATCCCCCCCATCCCCCGTTGCCACGGTAACCACGGACACCTCCCAGATGGGGTGGGGGGGACATTACCTGGGCAGGACGGTTCAAGGTACATGGCAAGATCACGAGACTCACTTGCATATCAATGTTCTGGAGATGGGAGCAGTGCTTCTAGCGTTGCAGGCACTCCACAGCTTTCTTCCCCAGGGAACTATTGCAATTCTTTCCGACAATATCTCGGTTGTCTGGTATCTGAACAAACAGGGGGGAACCCAAGTCCTATCCCCTTTGCAGGGAAGCCATGAGAGTGTGGAGCTGGTTTATCACTTCCCAGCGCTTTCTAGTGGCAACGCACATTCCAGGGAAGTCCAACGTGATTGCAGACAGGCTGAGTAGAGCTATTCTGATGCCTCACGAGTGGTCCCTGAACGATCGAGTGGCTGCTCAGATATTTCTTCACTGCTGCGACCTCTTTGCCAGTCCCCTCAATGCGAAGTGCAGAAATTATTTCACTCTAATCCCTCCTCAAGGGGAGCCGCCCAGGGATGCTCTAGTCCACGATTGGCCCTCCGGTCTGCTCTACGCCTTCCCTCCGGTCCCTCTCTTGCCAAGAGTGATTCAGAAGGCAATCTACGCGGGAAGCAGCATGATTTTGATAGCACCACTCTGGCCCCGTCAAGTCTGGTTCCCCTTCCTTCGGAAATATGCGGTGGATGGGCCTTGGATCCTGGACCCTGCTCCAGACCTATTGACTCACCAGTCGGGACAGCCTCGTCCATCCCTCCGAACTCTCAGACTCGCTGCTTGGCTACTCCACTTCCTTAGTCAGGCAGCATAACCTTACCCCAGAGGTACTACAGATTCTGTCCTCCTCTCATAAGTCTTCTGCTAGAAAGATTTACTCTAGTAAATGGAAGAGATTTGCTATTTGGGCTGAGCAGAGTGACCTTAATCCCCTCACAGCCCCTGTGTCAGCGGTGTTGGATTTCTTGGCGACACTTTTTAGACAGGGTTCCGCTGTCTCCACTATAAAGTTTCAATTGGCAGCGATGTCTAATTATCACGTAGCTCATGAGCCTTCCCTCATGGGTCATAAGCTGTGTAAAGCCTTTCTAAAAGGACCCTGGTTAATTCGCCCCCCGATTTTGCAACCTGTTCTACCATGGGACTTAAATATGGTGCTCTGAGCTTTGACGTCTCCTCCCATCGAACCTGCAGCCACTTGCGAATTAAAATTCTTATCATGGAAGACTGCATTTTTGGTAGCCATTACTTCAGCTTGAAGGGTATCTGAGCTTCAAGCCCTTTCTGTCAAACCTCCTTATTTGATTTTTCACAACGACAGAGTATCTCTAAGACTAAATCCTTCCTTTCTCCCTAAGGTGTCTTCTACATTTTATCTATTGAGCTACCAGTCTTTTTTCCACAATTCTCCAACAAAGTAGAATACATATTTCACCAGTTGGATGTACATAGACAATTGAGGTTTTATTTGACTAGGACACAACAGGAGAGAAAAATCAGACCAGTTTGTGTCCTTTTCGGACAACAGAATTGGCAGATCTGTAACCAAGGTGACTATCGCTAAGTGGATTAGAGATTGCATCTCATTCATTTATGCATTGAAGGGTAGGAATCTTCCCTTTCCAGTGAAGGCGCATTCTACCAGGGCTATGGCAACTTCAGTGGCCTTTCACGCTAGGCTGTCCGTGGATGAGATTTGTGCAGCGGCTACTTGGACTTCTCCACATACCTTTATTTCTCATTATAAATTGGACATGGCATCTAGAGGTCGTGCTTCCTTTGGTTCCACAGTGCTCAGGAGTGTTTTCCAGTGAGCCTCCCAGGATTTAGGTGCTAGGGACGCTGTCCCATCAGTATTGAATGTAGGCGAGAGAGAATCACATTACATCTCTTAGTTATGTACTTACCATAATGATAGATGTATGTGATCCATCTCGCCTACATTCTTACGTACCCGCCCTCCTTCCCCCCCTTCCTGTTGGATTTGGAGGAGACAAGTATTGTTTGATTCCCATGAGGATATTATTTTTTCTCTCCTCTTACACTTCTCTTGTGCGTTCTGTGGGTGGAAGAATGTGTTGGGGGCAAACTAGATCTGGGGTTTTGGGCGTGGTGCATCCTGGGATATAGGGTTGGCCCAGCCAATGAGATACTTTGTGCTAGTCAGAACGGCCGAGTCGGAGCCGATTCTCTGCTCCGAGCCCATCAGTATTGAATGTAGGCTAGATGGATCACATACATCTATCGTTATGGTAAGTACATAACTAAGAGTTTCATCCATCACATAGTAGCACTACAGCTGTTATCCTTCACTAGTACCATAAACCATTACAGCAGTAACTTTGTATCTCCCATCTTTCCAGACCTATCAAAAGCTTTTGATATGGTCTCCCATTCCAAACTAATAGATGTACTAATTGAACTATCCTTCTCACCATCTGCCACAGTATGGTTTCATGACTATTTATCTGGCCGTCAACAGTCTGTTCTGTGGCAGGGTGACCTATCTCCACACCTTCTTTTATCCATTAGTTTCCCCCAAGGATCTATCTTTGGGCCCTTTTCTTTTTATCTCTCTCTACTAATAATCTACACACAGCTACTCCACATGGTTATATTATACAGTATCCAGATGATTCATCACTTATCTGTGCTGCCACTTCTCTGTCAACTCTTCATTCTCAAACACAGGAATCTTTCACTTCTGTTGAAACATGGTTAGCCAGTGCCCATCTAATTCTGAACCCAAACAAAACTAAATTATTACTTTTCC
>NC_056726.1:995387381-995542381 GCF_019279795.1 Protopterus annectens | reverse complement strand
GTAAATCAATTTACATTTGACTCTTGGAACTTATTTCTTTTCCTGACGTTCCTGATATTTTATATATATATATATATATATATATATATATATATATATATATATATAAAATACACATGTATGTATAGATGCATACATATATAATGTATGTATGTAGTATTCATCGGTTGTCTTTTACTCTGGTTATGGTAAAAAAACTTGACGTGCAAAAATAGTACTGCATCCCTGCAAGCTGGTAAGAGGTATAGGTAGAGCTCTCAAAAAGTGCTGGAAGGTAGAGAAGTAAGGATTTCTAGGATGCTGATGGTTACTTTCAGTGCAGATTCTACAGATGATGCCTTTCAAGACAGAACAGTGAAAAATAACATCTTGTGTCCAGTCCTTCCATTCAGCTAGGGTTCGTCATAGCATGTGACACGTGCTCGGCTTTTCAGGATTTCCCAAAGCTCAAGCTCCTCCCCAGACTTCCCTAAAACCTCACTTCTTCTCTCCTCTCCAGATTGTGTTTATCGTAAATTGTTTCATATTCAGTTTCAGACGTAGATTCCTCAGCTCAAGCACTACCACTTTCAAACGTTTCTGTTTAGGGGCGATGAGTACCATTTTCCTTTTTTTCTTAGAGTTTGTCAATCTAGACTAAGAATTACTTAAGTAGTTTATTTCATAAGGCTGCTTGATTTATTCATTTGTTTACCCTCCCAATCTCCCACATTAGGACTGTTTGTTATGCTTCTAGTTTTCCACCCCTTTCTTTCTTTCTTGCCCTTTGGTAACCGTTTAAGAGACTGGGATCTGTTTTAACATGTCCTGTAATGTGGATACTGAATAGATGAAAATCTGGACGTGCATATATGGTGTTCAAGATTGCCATTTCTCAGAATATCCCTTTTTATCCATGGCATTTTGATCCAGGATTTGATATGTATAAGTTTGGGGGATCTCTCCCTCTGACATTTTCATATAGTATATATTTCTGATGTATATGTATGTGTATACACACACACACACACACATACACACACATATATATATATATATATATATATGTATATATATATATATATGCATATATATATATATATATATATATATATATATATATATATATATATATATATATATATATATATATATATATATATATATATATATATATATATATATATATATGCATATATATATATATATATAGGGGAGACACATGGATGCATATGTAAATATCTGTTTATGTATATGTATGTGTGTGTGTATATATATATATATATATATATATATATATATATATATATATATATATAATGTGTGTTTATAGATACACACACGTGTATTTTTGTGTGTGTGTGTGTGTGTGTGTGTGTGTGTGTGTGTGTGTGTGTGTGTGTGTTTATAAACACACACACACACATGCTTATGCTAATATATACTTGTATTGAGGTGTTTGAAAAAGTGTTTTTTGTGATGGTGGGGCTAAGGAACTCCCAAGGGTTCTGATGGATATTTAGTGTTATTTTCTTAGTCCCTGTTGTGTAAGTGTTAAAAAAAAATGCTAACAAGAGTAATGACAAACATATGTATAATTTCCTTAATCTGTTCTGTCAGCATAATTACTTGGGAGGATTTTGAAGATGTTCATCGTGTTACACTGCTGCAGTCATTACACTTGGGTTATCCTGCCGTCAGGTGGTTCCGCAGTCAGCCTGAGTTCCAAAGTGTTGGTCCAGCATCGGTTGCTGTCACCTCTTCCCTGACGTCAGTACGGCAGGGGTATACATGATGCAGCCGATGCCATTTTCTTCAGTCTTTCTTGCCGCGCGGTGCCTTGAAGCAGAAGCAGTTCGCAAGTGCCGGTCGGCCGATTCCTGAGATTTTCATTCCAAATCCAGAACCGAAGTCTTCTAAAAAAGCTAAGTACCCTGTTGGGGAAACTTTTTCTTGCCTCAGACCGATGTCCGTAAAAGTAAATAACTATATTTCTTGTGGGAAGCAAATACCTCATAAGGATTTCCATTCCTATTGTATTCCATGCCTAGGCCCAGACTATGACTTAACTGGTTGTCGGTTTTGTGCTAGGTTTAACAAGCGCACTATTAAACGTCGGTTTGATTTTGCCCGACATTATTTTGGCAGAAAATTCAATTACACCATGCCGTCGGAACTTCCGGCGACTGGAGTACATAAAAAGCGCAAGGTCAAGGATAGGCATCCGGGGCCCAAAACTGACGAGGCCTCTTCTAGGCCGGTCGCCGGTTCTCCGGTTTTCAGCGAGGCGCCTATGCAGCCCCTGACGAACGCTTCCACAGAACCACAGACTGCCTCCGACTCCCACGTGGAGCTGGCTGGGCCTTCGGACGCACTAGGTATTCAGATTACCGAACTTAACCCTACAGAGGAAACAGAGGTAGCTGAGCAATCCACAGCTACAGAGGGTGTTTTCAGACCTGCCCACTTAACCATTAAACCCTCTGTTAAGTCTAAGCACCCCTTAAAAGCAAAGAAACAGACACAGCAATCTCCAGGACTGGCTTCCATGCCTAAGAAATGCTAAAAATGGCCGAAGACCTAATCACCCTGATAAGGGGGTCCCATCCCCCTCCTGATAAAAGGCCCAGACAAGATGCAGACTATGAATCTTCCAACCAGGTGTCCATTTCCTCAGACTCATCCTCAGACCTAGGATATTCCTTACCCCCTTATGAGGATTCTGATGCTGAGGAATCAATTCCATCAGCCAGTCCGCCTGAGGACTACTCCTTTGGGGAGACCTTGCATACCATGAGGGAACATTTCCACTGGGAAGTCCAGGATTACTCAGAATCCAATAAAAGACTCAGAGGCTTCCTTTTATTGCCTCAACACAGACCCCTTGCTATCCTGCCAGTTTTAGATATTGTGGATGATGTGTACACTGAATCCAGCTTAAACCCTGACTCCTTACCCCCAGCCCTGGTTAAACCTGATAGGTATTAGAGTCCCTGACTCTCACAAATTTCTGTACAAAAGCCCTGTTGTTGACCCTGAAACTATTTCTCAGGGACCCAAAGGGATTAAGACCTTATCAGCTAAAAACTCAGTTCCCTCTGACAGAGATTCCAGAGCATTAGACAAATGGGGAACGAAAGTATATACGTCTACAACTTTAGCAATGAGAGCCTTGAAACGCCAGTTTGACATGCTAAAATATCAGCAATTTTTAATGTCTCAGTTGAAACAAAAGATGCTTCCAGATTCAGATCCTCCTAATTTGAAAGAAATGCCGTATTTATTGCATGCAGCTGAACAAGTGGGAAAACATACCTTGCAATGTGGCTTTGATTCCTTAGAGACCTGCTGTAGAGCAGCAGTTACAGGCTCTGTCATTGGAAGGCATGCTTGGTTAAAAGAACATACGCTACCAGATCATGTTAAGGCCAAATTATTGGATGCACCTTTGCAGCGTGATGTGTTGTTTGGAGTTAAGGCAGAGGGAGGTATTAAAAAAGATGGAAGATAAGGCAAAATCTATGCAAACTGTGAAAGATTTTTTTACAGGTTCAGCCTCCTTGTTTTAGCAGAAATTGGCCAACAAAGAATTGGTCCTTTCCAGTCACAGACAGACCTCAAAGGGGCAGGTATAGACGTCCAAGAGGTAGAGGTCAGGCACAAGGCCCCTGCAGACCCCGACAATGGGGTACACCAGGCCAGAAAGAAGGGGAAGACAGGCCTCAACCTTATAAAAAAACAGCCTCAATGACTTTCCACTACAGCTGCCAAACAGCTCTCTCTTGGCAGCCCCATTAGGAGGACAACTGGCACTTTTCTATCACAATTGGCATTGCATCACCAAAGACAAATGGGTTCTCAACATTATATCTCAAGGTTACAGGTTCCACTTTCACACTCTGCCAAGGTTAAAAGGAATGCCAAATCTGCCACCAAATCAATGGGCAGAGGCTCAGAAACAAATTACAGCACTCCTGGACATGAGAGCTATTCAAAAGGTACCACCACAAGAGCAAGGACAAGGATTGTACTCAAGACTCTTTCTGGTTCTCAGAAAGGACAAAGCCTGGAGACCTATTCTGGACCTTTCCTCACTGAACACTTACCTGGATGTTCCGCAATTCAAAATGTTGACACTACAGCAGCTTCTTCCCATGCTGGGCAAGAAAGCTTGGCTCATGACTTTTGACCTCAAAGAGGCATACCTGCATGTCCCTATCAGACAAAACTGCAGAAGATACCTAGCTCGTTCAATGCACTATAAATTCTCTGCACTGCCCTTTGGCTTATCTACTGCGCCCTGGGTCTTCACAAAGTGCCTGGCACCAGTAATTGCATTTTGCAGGCAAAAAGGAATTCAAATTTATCCATACCTGGACGACTGCCTGATTCAAGCAGAGAGCAAGGACATTCTTCTAAAGCATCTGGCGTGCGTAAAAAAGTTAAGTTGCCTGGGGTACACAGTAAACGAAAAGAAATCAAAATGAGTGCCCTCACAACAGATAATATTCCTGGGTGCCAGCTTCAACACAACGGCCCAGATGGCTTATCTCATGCCAGACAAGCAAGGACAACTGACTCAATATTTTCGTTTAATGGCAACAAAGACCCAACTCCCTGCAAGAAAAATTCTGCAGGCCTTGGGCTACATGGCATCTTGCATACTACTAATTCCATATGCCAGACTGCATATGAGGAAACTACAATGGTACCTAGAGTGTATGGTCTCAACACTGTCAAAGTTTGGAAACAGTTATACCACTAATTCCTTACCTTCAACAGGAGTTTCGATGGTGGGCTCAAGCTTGTCACCTCAACAAGGGACAGCCTTTTACTCAACCCACAGCCAGGCAAACACTGACAACAGATGCATCGGATTACACCTGGGGAGCACACATGGCAGGAAAATGTATTCAGGGCGAGTGGCCCACAGAGACATCTCCACATCAATCAAATAGAGATGCTAGCTGTACAAAATGCAGTTATATCTTTCAAGGACTTGCTGCATCCAGGACAATTACTACTAAAGACAGACAACACCACAGTTATATGTGGTACATAAACAAGCAAGGGGGCACACACTCATACCCCCTCTGCAGACAAGCCATGACCTTGGGGGACACAGCTTTAAACTACCAGGTTCATCTGCAAGCACAATTCCTGCTAGGAGAGAAAAACACACTGGCAGACGACCTAAGCAGAAACCTCATGGATCCCCACGAATGGGAATTGAACCCACAAATATTCAGAATGATAACACAAAGATGGTGGATACCAGACATAGATCTGTTTGCATCCCCAATGAACTGCCAATTACAGAAATTCTGCACAAGGAGCTACCATCCACAAGCATGGAAAGTGGATGTCCTCTCAGCTGGAAAAAACAAGTATACGCCTTCCCTCCTTTACCTCTCCTTCCAAAGGTACTCATAAAAGCCAGGCAGGAAGAGCCAAAAATTATCCTGATTGCACCAGACTGGCCACGCCAGCACTGGTACCCAATCTTAAAGAGCTTAGCACAAGAACCACCCTAGATTTTGCCTCAAATCCCCCAGTTGTTGACACAGCACAACAATCAGATACTTCACAGCCAGCTAAAGACCTTAAATCTAGCTGCATGGAAAATTCCTTAGCCAAGCAAGCATTGCCTCTCTCCAAAGCTGTTATGGATGTCATTCTGGAGGCCAGAAGGCCTAGCACCAGGAATGCCTATTCGGATAAATGGAAGAGATTCTGTGCCTGGAACCAAGCGCACAGCTTTGACCCTCTTGTCCCAAACATTCCTCAGATACTTCGATACTTAACTGAGATGCTGGACAAGGGCCTCTCCTTCTCATCCATCAAGATCCACGCCTCAGCTGTTTCTGCTCATTACAACACAGATCCACCAATTTTTTCTAATCCTTTGCTCACAGTACCTCAGAGGGGCTAAAAACATGAGACCGCCTTGTAGAGCACCTACACCAACTTGGGACCTCAACTTTGTTTTGGAAAAATTAACTTTACCTCCTTTTGAGCCAGCTAACACAGCAGAAGTAAAAATACATCTCTTGGAAGACTGCTGTGCTACCAGCAATAACATCAGCATGAAAAGTTTCAGAATTACAGGCACTAATGGCAGTGGAACCTTTCCTCATCTTCCACCAAGACAGGGTGTCTTTAAGAACTAACCCTACATTCATGCCAAAGGTGGTATCAAGTGTGGCTCTAAACCAAACTGTTCACTTGCCATCTTTTTATCCAAAACCACAGAACAAAGGGAAGAGACTACTACATTCTTTGGACATTCACAGGCAGTTATGCTTCTACTTGGACAAAACCAAAGCTTTCAGGACATCAGAGCAATTATTGGTAGTATACATTGCAGGAGCACAGGGAAAAGCCATTTCAAAGCAGACCATTTCAAAATGGATAGCACACTGTATACGTTTCTGCTATACTCACCATGGGAAACCTGTACCTAGCAGCATTAGATCTCACTCCACCAGGGCAACAGCCACTTCAACTGCCTACCTCAAAGGAGTGCCTACCAAAGATATTTTGGAAGCAGCAGCATGGAGTTTTGTGCATATTCTGCACTCATTTTTTCCAGTCCTGGTACCAGTGTGCCTACTAGGATTGGGAACTTTTTTATCCTTGGTCTTGTGCACCCAGCTTTCTTTTTTATTTTTTGACCTATTTCTGTGCATGATGTATGCTATATAAAATACAGTCTATATAAAATTGTCATCTTGGTGAGGTTTTGTGAAAAACAGAGTCTAGGGGTGGGAGGATGACATAATGGTTAAGGTGTTTACCTTAGACACAAGGTGCAGGGTTTGATTCTCACATGGGGGTAACAGGCTAGGCTTCAAATGGCCCAAAATGGCAGTTAGCGTAGTACTAATCTATGAACCTATACCTTCACCAAACATTACCATTTGCCTTTATACTCTAAATCCAGAGCTGACTTCGCCACTGCTGTGCTGCAGGGCCTTATAGCCACCCCCTAATGCCTTATAGGTCCAGCCTCCCTACCTCAGCTTTGGGATTCTACCCAAGTGTAATGACTGCAGCAGTGTAACACGATGAACATAGTACAGTTTTGTACCTACCATAAATGTAGATGTTCAAGTGTAAATACTGCTGCAGTCCATGTTACCCTCCCTCCTTCCCCTCTTACTTTTACGTACCTAGGTCATCTACCCTTTATTACCTATGGGGAGTATTTGCTGGTAATTAAAAATGGTTGTGTGCTTTTCTTTTATATATTTTACTAGCAATTTGAATTGCCTACCTATTTGGGGGCAGCTGACATCTGGGGCAAGAAAAACTGAAGAAAATGGCATTGGCTGCATCTTGTATACCCCTGCCGCACTGCCGTCAGGGAAGAGGTGACAGCAACCGACGCCGGACCAAGACTTTGGAACTCAGGCCGACTGGGGAACCGCCTGACGGCAGGATAACCCAAGTGTAATGACTGCAGCAGTGTTTACACTCGAACATCTACATTTATGGTAGGTACAAAACTGTACTTTAAAATTGTTTCAGTAGAGAGAGGCTTTAACTGAGCCATGCTAGAAATGGATTAGTTGGCAATTTCCTGACAGTTTTTCATCCTATTTTGCAAGTATGGGTGCAGAACCAAAGCAGAGCTTAAATCCCTTGCAGGTTTGTTTGTAATTGCAGAAGCTTAAACAACAACATTGTATATTTAGTGTGTATAATAGCAGATGAAGAACTTGATTTAATGATTGCAGTAAACTGATAACTGGTCATGGGTTTAAGGGACATCATGTAGTTCATTTTGCTGAATGTCTATCCACCACTGTTCACTCTGATAAATTACTGGAACTTTTTATAGTGAAATTAAGTTTAGGATATGATTGGGGGACGTGATTTTTTTTTTGCAGACCCCCCCAACTTTAGGAAAAGTGCAGTATGTTATGTGATCCTATCTCGCCTACATTCTGTACTGATGGGTTCGGAGCCGATCCCTCGGCTCCAACTCGGCACGCTTATGCTATAGAGCGAGGCCTCTTATTGGCTGAGCTATCTTTATCCCAGGATGCACCACCACTAATCCCCCAGATCTCGTTTGCCACTTACAGAGCTTGGACGTGGTCTCAACATTGGCTGGGCTAAGTACTATTTATTAGGCTTTTTCCTGTCAGTATTTTGCTTCATTTAAATCCAAAAGCTGTTTTAACGGCTATTCTTTGTACACGAGTGTTTTTGTGAATTTTAGTTGAGGTTTTCGTGTTATTTCCTGTCAGGGAAGGTTCCCGTTTAAGTTAGAGGGGCCTTCCCCTGTTGTTTCTACTACCTTAGTGGTTGTGTGTGGGTCAAGTACCCGTTTGAGTTAGAGGGTCTTGACCCTCTTTTTCTCCTTTTCTCTTCATATCTCTTTGGATTCAGTTGGTCTTGTTTTAAGAAAAAAAAAAAAAAAAGGGCTTTAGTTTAAATTTTAACTAGTGATATATTTTTTGTCTTGTGTGTCAAACTTTTTGTGTTTCTACTTGTGGTTAACTGTGTTTTAGCCTATTATGTCGAAAGAACACAAACCCTCCGGGTTTAAGAACTGCACGAGGTGTGGGTTTAAAATGTCCATAACGGACGACCACTCCTCGTGTGTCTATTGCCTAGGTGCTAAACATCTGCAAGAGTCGTGCAGTGTATGCCATGCGTTCTCTTCTAGAGTCCTCCAGGAGAGGAAAAACAAATTGATCCTCAAAGGATTAATCAAGCCTTCCTTCGAGGAGGCTTTATCTTCCTCTCCGTCTCCTTCTAAAAAGAGGAAAGAGTCGGCTCCGACCAGTCAGTCGGAACCGACCGCTAAAAAAACTAAGCAGACTTCTCCATCGGCTCCACGGACTTCTGAGCCGAGGTCGGAACGGTCTGCCTCGATGCCTCCAGCCTCGACCCCTATGGCTTCGGAGCCGAGGTCTGGGGCATCAAGAGGCGGGTCACCCTCATCAGCTCCACTGATATTGGAGCCGATAAGGGTTATCTGCTCAGACTCTTCCCCCTCGGAACCGAAGTCTTTATCGGCACCGAGGGAAATTTCCTTGAAACCTTCCTCGGAGCCGATAATTGTTGAGTCGTTTCGGAGCCGGTCCCCGAGCCCTTCGGAGCCGATGGAGAAATCGGTTCGGGCCCGATCGGTATCCTCGAGATCATCCAAGATGTCGGATTCGGACATCGACAGGGTGCTCCTTCGACTCTTCCAGTCTCCGGTGTTCCAAAAGATGGTTTCGGCTCCAGCCCGTTTGGCTTCGGAGCCGATGGTCCACTCCCCTACTGTTTCCTCCTCCAACAGCTTCGGCACTGTTGGAGCCGGTGCTGGTGGAACCAGTGGAGGTGTTAGGGTCGGGCCCGACCCTTGCTCCAACTCCGGCTCTTGGGTCGGAGTTCAGTGCACGGACTTCTTCCTTCGGTCCTGGGGGGGAGGCTTCGGGATTGATGCTTTCGGTCCCAAGTCTCCCTCTTGGTGCGTCAGCGGCGGGAGTACCGTCCACTGTCGTGGCCACGGAGGGGGGACCCTCCCAGGATTCTGGTGGTCCCGCCTTCAGGGCTATGAGGAGTGCTTTAGCCAAATCTTCTTTGGCTACCTCCACAGTTTCTCCGGCTCCTTCCCTACATTTGGAGACTGGGTTGTTGGCAGTCCCCCTGTCCTTAGACAGCGGAGCCCCTGGGCCTCAGGTTACCCCCGCTGGGGTTTCTCCCCCTCCTGGAGGTCCTTCTGAAGCCTCTTCGGAAGAACCTCCCAGGAAGAGAACGTGCAAGAGGAAGCACGTTGACTCCCCTGATGAGTCTCTGACATCTGACACTGATCTCGATGATGCAGAGGGGTCCCCCAAGTCGTCCTCGGATGATGTCTCCTTTGCAGACATCTTGGAAGCCCTAAAACAATGAGGCGGCTGGCAATCCAAACCCCCCTCTGCTGATGAGTCGGTGTTCCTGAAGGTCTTCGGGGCTCAGCCCTCCGCCTCCTGGGTGTCTCAGCCCTTCGACGAGCTCCTGGATTTGATCTGTCGAAGGGCGTGGGAACACCCAGACTCTGTGGAACCGGTGCCCGCTCGTCCGAACAAATTTCTCTCGGCGCCCCCGGATAGAGAGTTCCTTACTAAAGGTGTGGCTGTAGATGCTATGGTGGTGGCATCTGCTACCCAGCCAGATGTAGCAGAGGCTTCTACGTCCGTCCATCCTCCTAATAAGGAGTCTAGGAGCATGGATCGGTACGGAAAGCGCACCCTTAGTTCAGCGGCCTTTACACTGAGGTCCTTGAACTACCTGACGCACTTTACGAGATTTCAGAGGGATCTGATTAAAGAGCTATCCGATACCCTCTTGGGTAACCTGCCTGAGGAGCTGGCCCAGACGGTTGGCTCTCAGCTGGCTACAATGTCGTCCATTTCGAACTCGTCCATGAGGCTCATTTTGTATGCGGCCGAAGGGGCGAGTAGAGCGGCGGGTACAGGCATTGCTCTACAGAGACAAGCCTGGCTCCACCTGTGTCATTTCGCGGAGGCCTTTAAGTCTTCATTTGCCCACGCCCCCTTTGATTGGTCCTCCCTGTTTGGACCCAAGGTAAAAGACACACTTACCCGCTGTGAACAGGAAGATAAGACTCTGACTGCCGTAAGGGCACGATTTTCCACTCCCTTTCGGCCTTATCCCAAGGCTAAAAGAGGAGGGAAAATGTGGTTCCGTAGATCTCAGAAGCCTTACCCCTCTCAGCAGGAAGGTTCCCCCTCCAGAGGCAGAGGAGGGGGAAATTCATCCGGAAGACGCTGTCCCAGAGGCGGCAGAGGCCCTCGCAACACTGGAGACCGCGAGTCCTTTCGTGGCTCTCCAGCCTTTCATAGTCCCTGAGGGATTGCCCGGCTGTGCTGCTTCGGAGCCAGTCGGGGGTCGTTTCTCGAAGCACCTGAAGGCCTGGGAAGGGATCACTCAGGACCGATGGGTGCTTCGGATTATCACCGGAGGTTACTCCATCCCATTCTCTCATCCCCCACCCCCCTCAGCTCAAAAAAATCCCGGACCCGCCACCCAGTCAACGGGATACCGCAGCCTCAGAAGTTTCAAAGCTGCTGCAAAAAGGAGTCATCCAACCGGTACCCGCAGACCAGATCGGATTAGGGACTTACTCGAGATTCTTTTTGGTGCCAAAAAAGACCGGGGACTTGAGGCCCATTTTGGACCTCAGCATCCTAAACCGTTCAGTCAGAAAGTCCAAGTTCCGAATGGTCACTCTACAAACCATTCTCCCATTGCTGGAGAAGGGTGTTTGGATGTGCTGCATAGATCTCAAGGACGCGTATTATCATATCAAGATACATCAAGCGTCCAGGAGACATCTGCGCTTCAGCCTAGGAGGCAGTCATTTTCAGTTCCGTGCGCTGCCCTTTGGTCTCACCACAGCCCCCAGGGTGTTCACCAAGTGCTTGGCAGTAGTGACTGCTCACCTGAGAAGTCTAGGATTCCAGGTGTTTCTGTACCTAGACGACTGGCTCCTAACTGCCACCTCCAAGCATCTACTTCTGCGGAGCCTACAAGCCACTATATCACTGGGCAATTCCCTGGGAATCGCCTTCAATTGGCCAAAGTCTGTGTTGTGGCCATCTCAAAGAATAAGATTCATAGGGGTAGAGGTAGACTCAAACCAAATGCAGGTCTATCTACCTACAGACAGAATTCAAACCATACAAAATCAAGTTCGAGCCTTACTTCCCAGGTCCAAAGCCCCAGCCAGAATGGTCCTGCAGCTATTGGGGTCCATGTCTGCCACGGTTCTTCTAGTCCCCTTGGCAAGGTTGCACATGAGAATCCTCCAGTGGCTTCTTTCAACTCAGTGGTCCTTTCAGGAACTCCCTCTCAATCACCTCATATGGATCACGGAATCTTGCAAACGGGACCTTCGCTGGTGGCTAGTGCCCTCCAATTTGGATCAGGGACGACCCTTTGTTCTTCCTCCTCCGGCGGCCACTTTGACCACGGACGCCTCCCAGACGGGGTGGGGGGGGGGCCATTCCCTGGGCAGGTCAGTCCAAGGCAAATGGCAACCGGAAGAGTCTCTTCTTCATATCAACATCCTAGAAATGAGGGCAGTACTCCTGCCCCTTCAAGCCCTTCACGATTATCTCCCACAGGGCGTAATCGCTGTTCACTCAGACAACATGTCAGTTGTCTGGTACCTGAACAAACAGGGAGGGACCAGATCCTATCCTCTTTGCAGAGAAGCCATGAGAGTTTGGGTATGGGCAGTCTCGACCAAACGCTTCCTAGTGGCTACTCACATACCGGGCAAGTCCAATGTCTTAGCCGACAGGTTGAGCAGAACAATCCTCTCCCCTCACGAATGGTGTCTGAATATGACAGTGGCGAGTCAGATTTTCAACGAATGGGGAGTTCCGTGTTGCGACCTCTTCGCGACTCCTCTGAATGTGAATTCTTCTCCCTAATCCCGGCTCCGGGGAAGAGCTCCATGGACGCTTTAGTCCATCCTTGGCCCACCGGCTTGCTTTATGCCTTCCCTCCAGTTCCACTCCTCCCCAAGGTGATTCAAAAGGCATCTCTCTTGGGGAGCAAAATGATCTTAATTGCTCCTTACTGGCCTCGTCAAGTGTGGTTCCCCTATCTTCGGAAACATGCCCTGCAAGGTCCATGGTTTCTGGATCAGATACCAGACCTACTGGTTCATCAGTCGGGACTATTCCACCAGTCCCTACACACCTTAAAATTGACGGCTTGGCTCCTCCTCTTCCGACGATAGTCAGGAGTCATACATTGGATCCAGACGTTGTACACATATTATCTTTGGCCCATAAGTCTGCTACTAAGAAACTGTATTCTAGCAAATGGAAAAGATTTGCTATTTGGGCTCAACTCCGCGGCCTGGACCCCATTTCTATTCCCGTGGCTGAAGTACTAAAATTTCTGACTTCTCTTTTTAATCAAGGCTCTTCAGTTTCTACCATCAAGGTACAATTGGCAGCAATTTCTAATTTTCACGAATCCATAGACCCACCTTTAATGAGCAACAGATTGTGCAAGACCTTCTTAAAAGGTGCTGCTCTATTGAGACCCCCGATTTCTCATCCTGCACCTCCATGGGATCTTGATATAGTGCTACGCGCCTTGACTTCCTTTCCCTTTGAACCGGCAGCTACATGTGATTTAAAGTTTCTATCATGGAAGACAGCTTTTCTGGTGGCAATTACTTCTGCCAGAAGAGTTTCAGAACTTCAAGCTTTGTCAGTAAAACCCCCGTACTTGGTTTTTCACAAGGACAGAGTATCCCTCAGACCAAATCCTTCCTTTGTCCCTAAGGTTTGTTCTACTTTTTGCTTACAACAATCGTTAGAGCTTCCAGTTTTTTTCCCAAAATACTCTAACAAGGCGGAGTTCATATTCCACACACTAGATGTACACAGACAGTTATGTTTTTATCTAGACAGGACCAAACAAACAAGGAAAACAGATCAGTTGTTTGTATCCTTTGCAGATAACAAATTGGGCAAAGCTGTCACAAAGGTCACTATTGCCAAATGGATCAGGGACTGTATTTCTCAAGCTTATTTTTATTCTAACAAAGAGCTTTCCACCTCTGTCAAGGCTCATTCTACAAAGGCTATGGCTACTTCGATAGCATTTCATTCTAAGCTTGCTATTAGTGACATTTGTGCTGCGGCTACATGGTCTTCCCCGCACCTTCATTTCCCACTACAAATTAGATGTGGCATCTAGAGGACGAGCTTCATTTGGTTCCACAGTGCTCAGGAGTGTTTTCCAATGAGCCACCCGGGATTTAGGTGCTAGGGGCTGTCCCATCAGTACAGAATGTAGGCGAGATAGGATCACATAACATCTTTTAGTTATGTACTCACCATAACTTCAGATGTTTGGGATCCATCTCGCCTACATTCCTAATAACCCACCCTCCTTCCCCCTTCCTTGGAGATCAGAGGATATCAGAAGGTCCGAATCCTGTTTCATCTTGAAACATCTAACAATGTTATATAATCAAGTTGTGCATGTGTGCATGTATGCGGACAAACAAGATCTGGGGGATTAGTGGTGGTGCATCCTGGGATAAAGATAGCTCAGCCAATAAGAGGCCTCGCTCTATAGTATAAGCGTGCCGAGTCGGAGCCGTGGGATCGGCTCCGAACCCATCAGTACAGAATGTAGGCGAGATGGATCCCAAACATCTGAAGTTATGGTGAGTACATAACTAAAAGTTTTTAGGTATTCCGGTAGTCAGATTGCTAACCGACGACATTTCTGGATAATTAAAGCGTGAGCCAAAATATTTAGAAGCAAAAATATACCAACGTTTAATAGTGCGTTGATTAAATTTAGCACAAAACCGACAACAAGGTACATTGTGGTCAGGGCTTAGGCAAGGAATACAGTACAAATGTAAATCCTTATGAGGTATTTGCTTCCCCCAAGTAATGCAATTAACTTTTACTGACATCTGTAAGGAGCAAGAAAAAGTTTCCCCAATGGGGTACTTAGCTTTTTAGTTTTAGACTTCGGTTCTGAAACTCGAAAACAAAAATTTCAGGAGTTGGCCGACTGGCACTTGCGAACTGCTTCAGCTTCGGGCACCGCATGGCAAGAAACACTGATGTAATGGCGTTGGCTGCATGTTTTATACTCCCGATGACCTGATGTCATGGAAGAAGGGACAGCAACCGACGCAGGACCCAAGACATTGTTAATCAGGCCAACTGAGGGCAACCTGCCAGCAGATTGCCCAAATGTAATGACTGCAACAGTGAATACACTCGAACATCTACATTTATGGTAAGTGTACACAACTGTACTTTGCCAGTTCTGTGCCCTCTTTAACACAAGAACCATTTGTCATAGTGCTCTTATTTGTAGACCGGTATTTTCGTCTTCGTCTTCCCATTCCGAAATGGCGTCAGTCAGCCAACAATCTGTAGACATTCCGAAAAAACGTAGAGATAAATATAGAGACAGACCACACAAAGCTAAGCCTTCCGACGATGCTACCGCTAAGCAGGTTGTCAGTTCCCTGAAATTCAGTGAGGCGCTTTTGCAGCCCCTGATGCTTGATACGATATCTACGTAGGCCTCTACCGAGACCCTTTTGAAGTCCGGTGTGCTGTAGAAATCTTTGTCTTCTGAGCTTTTGGTTGTCTCTGCCTCGGTTGGGTCCGGAGCCACGGTGCAGGCTTCCAAGGAGGCAAACGACGTCCTCATCTGACTACCGTTTCTCTCAGAATGATGGATATCTTGGGCCTAGAAGTCTGACCACTCTCAGAAAATCTACCTCTAGCCACCATCTTACTCCTGCTCCACCACCCCAAGCCCAAATGCTTAAGATGGCGGAGGATCTTATCTCTCTTATCAGGGGCAGTCAGGCCACAACGTTTAAAAGGAAAAGATACCCTTCTTCTGGACTTATGACAGAGCAGGATTCTGAGGAATCTGATTATTCAGATTTTGAAGAGGAACAACCACCTCTGACTGCTTATGAGGATTCATATGCAGAGAAATCCATTCCTTCTGCCTCCCCACCAGAAGACCTTCCTTTTGGGGAAACTCTTCATACCCTCAGGGAACATTTCCACTGAGAATCTCAGGACTTCCATCAGTCTAAGAAAAGACTTAAGAGTTTGTAGACCTGCTCCAGAACAGACTCCTGGCCACCCCCCTTCCCAATCATAGAAGTGATGGATGATGTTTTCCATGAATCTAGCTTAGCCCCTGACACCCTCCCACCTTCTCCCAGTAAACCTGACAGGTATTACAGAGTACCGGATTCTCACAAATACCTGTACAGAAGTCCTGCTGCAGACCCAGAGGTCATTACACAGGGACATAAGTATACACCTCTGCAATCTTAGCTCTTAGAGCACTCAGCTGTCAGTTCCATATGTTAAAATATCAAAACACACTTTGGAACTATTAAAGCAAAAGATTTCTGCCTTTCCCGACTGCCAATTTGAAAGAAGTAGCAGATTTACTGCACTCTACTTGTCAAGTGGCCAAACACTCTTTACACTGTGGATATGATGTTCTAGAAGCTTCAAGCAGTACAGCAGTGTCAGGATCTGTCATTAGGAGACATGCATGGTTGAAGGAACAACCTCTCCCTGATCATGTCAAATCTAAATTAATTGATGCACCCTTGAGTAAGGTACCACTTGTTTGGAGTAAAGGCAGAAGAGGTGGTTAAAAGGATGGAAGACAAAGCAGAATCTATGCAAACAGTAAAAGATTTCTTTCAGGTTCAACCTCCTAGGTTCAGCAGGAATTTTCCCCTCTAAGCATTGGTCCTTTCCTGCACCTAGCAGACAGGGGCAAGGTAAGCTCTGCAGGGACAGACCACCCAGACCCCTATTCCAGGGACAGCAGATAACCAAATAGTGGACCACTTCCGCCCCAAAGGCAGGTCTAAGCCATCCTTCTATGGCAAAAACTCTCAATGACTCCCTCTCCCTCCTCTGCCCTCCTTTCACTCACCAAAAGCTAGGAGGAAGGCTCTTCCTCTGCAATGAAAATTGGCTTTGTGTATCAAAGGACCAGTGGGTCTTCAGGATCATTTTTCCGGGATATAGATTCTCTTTCAACGAACTTTCAATTCCAAGAGGGTTCCCAGACTTGCCTCCAAATCAGTGGGTAGCGGTATTGAAACAAGTCCAAACTCTCATATCCCAGGGGGCAGTAGAATCTGTTCCCGCAGATCAAACAGGCAAAGGCTTTTATTCCATACTATTCCTTGTTACCAGAAAAGAGGGCACTTGGCACCCCATCCTGGATCTGTCCATTTTGAACACCTCCCTGGTGGCCCCCAAATTCAAAATGCTAACTTTGCAGCAGCTGCTGCCTATGCTGACAAAAAATGCCTGTGTAGTGACCCTAGACCTAAAGATGCCTACCTCCACATCCCCATAAGGGAATCCTGTAGGAAATTCCTGTGCTTCAGAGCAGTCTCACAATACTTTCAATTCTCTGTGCTTCCCTTTGGCTTATCTACTGCTCCCAGGGTATTCAAATGCTTACACCCAGCCATAGCATTTTGCAGACAGAGAAATATACAGATTTACCCTTACCTGGAGGACTGTCTCATTCAGGCAGAGTGCAAAGAAAAGCTGCTCCAGGATGACCTCTTTGTCAAAACCCTCCTAACTTCCATAGGGTTCACCATCAACGAGAAGACATCAAAGCATACACCCTCCAGGAGGATCATTTTTTTGGGAGCACTGCTGGACACAGCATCCCAAATGGCCTTCCTATCCGCAGAAAACCAGAGCTTCCTGCCTCTCTACTTTACCCAGCTGGCTTCCAGAAGTCACTTCACGGCAAGGAAGTTCCTGCAAGCCTTGAAGGTACATGGTATCTTGCATCCTTCTAATTCCTCAGGCCAGGCTCCACATGAGAAAACTTCAGTGGTATCTAAAGAACCTTTGGTGCCAGCACTCTCAGCTTCTAGAGACCTCTCTAGCTCCGATCCCCTGTATAAGGGCAGAGTTTCTCTGGTGGGCAAGGGCCTGAGCCAAGAACAAGGGTCTTCCCTTCATCCTCCGCCCTACTGGGCAGACCATCACCACCGACGCCTCAGACATTGCTTTTAGGGCATGCACCTAGCAGGCAGGTGCACCCAAGGTCTTTGGGATCCCCAGCACCTTCCCTTACTCATCAACCAGAAGGAATTGATGGCAGTACAAAAGGCCCTGACAGCCTTCCAACCCCATCTCAGGCCAGGGGGTTCTCCTTATCAAAACAGACAACATCACAGTAATGTAGTATATCAACTATATTGGGAGGGACCCAATCCTACCCTCTGTGCAGGATAGCCATGAACCTCTGGCTGACAGCCTCTTCCATGGGATTACACCTAATAGCCCAATACCTACCAGGGATCAACAACACCCTGGCAGACCATTTAAGCAGAAACTTACTGGACCCCCACGAATGGCAGCGCCAGAAAAAAATTTTGCAAGTCACTCAGGATTGGGGAACTCCGGAGGTGGATCTCTCTGCTGCGCACCTCAACCACCAGCTAAACAAATTCTGTGCCAGGGAGTATCACCACCTAGCATGGAAGGTAGATGCCTTGACCTTCCCCTGGAACTCCGTCTTTGTGTATGCATTCCTTCATCTGCCTCTTTATTCCCAAGGTATAGATCAAGATAACCAAAGGCCATCCTCATTTCTCCAGATTGGCCCAAACAGCATTGGTATCCCTTGCTGCGCAGCCTGACATCACAGCCTCCCCGGTAGCTTCCCCTGATCTCAGACCTCTTGACTCAGGTTGGGAGGGGGGGATGCTGCACCCAGACTTGCAGACTCTCAAACTGTCAGCATGGCTAATACTCTAAAGGCAAGCAAGGGGCACCTGTTAAGCAAACCGGTCCTAGACATTATCACAGAGGCCAGAAGTTCCAGCACCAGAAAATCTTATGCACGGAAATGGAAAAGATTCTGCACCTAGAGCCAGTCCAGAGGCGGCAGTTCCTCACAACCTTCTGTCCCTCTTATCCTGGACTATCTGGCTGAGTTAATACTGGCCTCTCCTTCTCTTCTATTTAAATCCACGCCTCAGCCATTTCAGCTCATTTTGATACAGACCAGACCCTGTTGTCACGTCTTTGATTAAACAATTCCTCAGAGGGGCTTCTAATTTCAGACATCCCAGAAGGCCACCCACGCCAGCCTGGGACCTAAATTATGTTTTGGAAAAACTAACTTTTGCCACCCTTCGAACCTGCTGCTTCAGCAGAACTGAAATACCTCTCCTGGAAGACTGCTTTCATACTAGCTATCACCTCAGTCAGAAGGGTTTCAGAACTTCAGGCACTGATGACCATTGAGCTCTTCATAATTTTCCATGCAGACAGGGTTTTCCTGAAGACTAACCCCTCCTTTATGTTCAAGGTGGTTTCTATTGTGACTCTCAGCCAGGCCATTCATCTACCCACCTTCTTCCCTAACCCTCAAGACAAGGGGGAAAGAATTCTGCACTCACCAGACGTGCACAGTTAGCTCAGATACTAGCTGGACCGTACTAAACCCTTCAGGAAAACAGACCCACTTGTCAGCTTTGCCCCAGGAGCAGAGGGGAAGCCCATTTCCAAACAAACTATTTCCAAATGTCAATCACACTGTATCCATTTCTGCTACAGATTACATGAGAAACCACCCCCTAAGTCTGTTCGTACCCATTCCACTAGGGCAGTCTCCACTTCCACAGCATTCCTCAGAGGAGTTCACACCAGTGACATCTTGGAAGCTGCCACCTGGACCTCTGTCCATACCTTTACAAAGCATTATCACCTACCTCTTTTCTCTAAGGCTAGGGCAGGGTTTGCCTCTGCAGTTCTGCAGGGCTTGCAAACCCATGCCTAGGTCTCTAACTAATCCTTCCACCCTTCTCCTCAGCTTTGAAAATCCTCCCACAGGTGATGACTGCAACAGTGAAACACAAAGAAACATAGTACAGTTGTGTGCACTTACCATAAATGTAGATGTTCGAGTGTATTCACTGTTGTAGTCCTGGTTTCCCTCCCTCCTTCCCCCTTATATCCTCTTTCCTTACGGAGACATAAGCTTCTTACGGTGGCTTTTAAACACCAGGACCACTTTACCATATTTCCTTGGACTTCTGACTGGTTAGGGCAAGAAAAACTGATGTAATGGTGTCGGCTGCTTTGCTTTATAGCACTGACGACCTGACATCAGTCAGCAAGCGACAGCAGCTGACTCAGAAAAACATTGACTAGGTTATTTGGGCCGGCCGAGGGCTACCACAGCAGGGATAACCCCACAGGTGATGACTGCAACAGTGAATACACTCGAACGTCTACATTTATGTTAAGTGCACACAACTTTACTTTGTCCCATTACCCAAAGGATATGGCCAGTAATTACTGGAGGAGGAATATGTTCCCAGCATATGGGAAGGAAATAGTTGTACATCAGTAACTGGACAACTTTACACTTAACAGTTTGACCTCAGTAGTGGGTAGATGTTTTGAGTAATTCGTAGCCCACTTCAGAGGGTTATTGGACCAAGTACCAATATAATTCATTGTGGTTTTCTTTTGTGGAGATCATGTTTGACTAATCTTATCCAGTTTTATGACAACATCTATTTTTCAATGGATTTGGTACTTGTTAAAAATGCTTTTTACCAGGATCTAAAGAGGGTCTGTAGTTAATTCTCCGTTGACAGAATACTTGATATGTTAAAATGTAACATGAATATCTGTATTGTACATTGTATAGCCAGTCAGCTGTCAGGAAGGAAATTTAGGGTGAGAATAAGGTATTCTTTTTTCAAAAATGCTAGATATTGATTTGCGAATTTCCCAGGGACCTGTACCTCGTCCTTTGTTTTTGGGTTATTGATTACTGAGTTCCCAGTGCGTGATACATCTTGGCTAAGTACATTTGCTGATGACACTAGGGTATGGGGTGTAATTACAAAATTGTTCAATCATAATAAATTGAAAGGTTATGTACATGTTTTATTAAGGTGGGTTACTGTAAATGGGATATAATTTAATGTTAAAAAAAATGGTATGTGATAAGTTTTGGTTTTGGAAGTAACCATTGTCCTTATGCTTTGAATAATGAAATTTTGACTTCTATAAGTTCTCTGAATTTAAAATCTAGGTTACATGGTGGACGATGGTTTGGAATTTGATGTTAAGATAGTAGCGAGAATGTTAATGGTCTCCAGGCGTTTCTGCAGTTACCTCCTACTGCTCCTCTAGGCATCAAATATTGCCTGTTCATATTTACATTAATAAATCCAAAACCCTGCTACACACAAGGTATCAGAATATTAAGCATATGTGATGGCAAACACAATTGTATTGATATATGATCTCTGTTAATAAGTATTTGTTAGAACTGTAAGGTGATAAATTCATTTTTTAAATGCTGAAGCCACACCCACTGGGAGTAAGGTATACACTCAAAAGAGCACTGCTGGAGGGAATGAGTTAAAAGGCATTCGGATGAAAGTCATTAGAGAACAATAAGTCTTGATTCCACTTTTTATCACTGCCATGCAGCCTGTTGTGGAGTACTATGAGTCTTTTGGTGGTTATCTTGCCAAGTAACTAGACTTGAGAATCCAGAAGGCGGTTACTAGGCAAGTGAAAGGATTGAAAAACCTTGGTTATCAAAAGAGTAGAAAGAGAAGCGAGCAAACACTTACGGAAAACCCAAGAAATGCTGCAAATATGTTTTCAAAGAATGGTGCTTTCCTCCTTGGCTACTGCTGTTAAAATTCTTGTTAAGACGCTTCTCTTTGTTTCTTCTTTAAAAGAACTTTTATTAAAATGATTTAAAACAAAAAGCAAAATAAAAGCTACAACCTAACCATTTGAAAGTTAACGTTGTAACGCAAAAAAGAGAGATGAGCGCTTTCAGTTTGTCAACCTTCTTCAGATCTGCTTAACATTTGCAGCTACTTCTATTTATATTCATGCTGCTTACTTAAGAGTCATCCCCCACAACCAATGGGAGCCTCTATGCTAATTCTTGATGTACTTGTAATCCAATCTGATGTTCTGGTTCTTATTTCTTGGAACATAAAACAAAGTCTGGTCTAGCTCTCCAAATACTCCAAAAACACTTTTGTGCGCCAAAAAGGAAAAATTTATTGAGCAAAGCTTTCGGGTTAACCACCCTTCATCAGTACATTATTCCACCGGAGGATGATTTATAGGCACAAACATACTTGGCCTCTTATAGGTTTGTTTTAAATCATCTGAACCCATACTTTGTGTATTTTTGGTGCCATATATGTATTTTAACGTTACATTTCTTCCAAATGTTTTTAAATCTGTTACCACCTCATTAAGGTGGAAACATTCATCAAACTTTGTGAGAATTAAATAGGACAATGCAAAGATGAAGGAAAAGGAAAACAATTCCACAATTTGAACTATAGGGAGCACAAGGCATTGAAAGAACTGCAACTTAACAAAGAAATAGTGATAAAACCAGCTAACAAAGGAGGTGCATTGGTCATCATGAAAAAGGAACAATATGACAGTAAGATGAAGGAGCTTCTTAGAGATACAACTACATATACTAAGATAGGTATCAAACAAATGGAAAGATTGGTAAAGGAAGTCAAAGAAGATCTGTATGAAAAATTATTGTGTAGAATAATAGATGAAGACTTGTATGCATTTTTTGAAACCTTACATCCACTTATACCAGAAATAAAAGGCATACCGAAGGTACACAAGAATTTAAATGATCCGCCATTAAGACCTATAATTTCAGGAAGAGGGTGGATCACGGAGCCTCTTTCCATTTACATAGAAGATGAGCTTAAAAATCTGTTAGAGAAAGCACCTACAGTGTTAAAAGATACAGCGCAATTAGAGAAATTTTATGCTGAAGCTAACAAGTGTGACAACTATAGGCATATGGTATTGGCAACAATGGATGTGAATAGCTTATTTACTAGCATACCCAATGGATATGGTATAGAAGCAGTCAGAAACTTTATACTAGCTAACCAACCGAATAAGGACGTGGAAAGGATATGTGGGCTACTAGAAATTATATTACGAAGCAATGTATTTCTATATGAGCATGAAGTCTATTGGCAGAAATGGGGAGTAGCCATGGGCACTCCATGTGCCAATAGTGATGCAGATATAGTATTAGCCCAATGGGAATGCCAGTGGAACAAAGATGAAAATAATATCTGGCAACAACATGTACAATTCTATGGACGCTTTGTTGATGAGATTCTTCTTATATGGAGAGGGCATGAAAGTTCGTTGCAGCAATTCATTCAATTTCTAACAACAACAACGGATTTCTTAAAGTTTGAAATCAAAATGTCATGGAAGAAAATAGAATTTCCGGATGTTAATATTATTATGGATGAGATCAAAGGATTGGAAATAGCCCTGTATAGAAAAACAACTTGGAAAAAACATCTTTTACATAGATCTAGCATGCATCCAGGCCATATTTTTAAAAATATTAAGGACAACCAGGTGCAAAGGGTCTCCAGATTGTGTACCAATAATAATATATTTCGAGAAGAAATACAAGGATTAATGAACAACTTTACAGCCAGAGGGTATAAGGAAGAAAAAAAATGGATGAAGACAAACTTAGAGTTATCCGAAAGAAGAAAGGGAGACCAATACTATTCAGCTAAAATTGATAAAGAGAACAAAGAAAAGGAGCCAAACAGAAGAAAGGAAATAGTAAGATGTCCTTTGACGTACAGTACAGATAATGTTATCATAAGAGAAACTATTAAGAAATACTGGCCTATATTAACAATGGACCAGAAGATAAAAGACGTAGTAGGAGAACACCCTAGTTATACTTATAAAAATAAGAAGAACTTAGAGGCTCCTATGTGACATAGATAGGCAAGAGGCAAAGAATGTATCAATGCCAACAGGAACATTCAAATGTGGAAAATGCAAAGCATGTCAGTACATTGAGCACAGATAGGTTTCAGCATCCAATGACAAATAAGGTTAACATCTTTCAAGAAAGAACAACTTGTAACAGTGAGAATGTGATCTATATAGCAAGTTGCATGGTATGCAAAGCATTCTATATAGGTAAGGCTAACAGAAAATTCAAAGAACGAGTATTAAGACATATACGGGACATTCATAATAAAATAGAGACTAATGCTCTTTATGCACATATTAAAGAAAATCCAGAGCATAACTTTAGATTTATGGTTATGGCACAGATTAAGCCTATGGAAAGAGGAGGTGATATAGTAAATAGAACAGAAAAAATTGAGTTGCAATGGATAATTAATTTACGATCCAACCAATTCCCCGGACTAAATTCTATAGTCCCGCTTAAACCTGTCTTAAAAGAGAGGAAACTATGAGAGAAATGAATTATACATCTACCAATGTAGCTCAGTCGGTTGAGCATCAGACCCTTATCCAGAGGGTCCAGGGCTCGAGTCCCAGTCTGGGTACCATGGTGAAAGGAAAAGAAATCCCTAATCATAAATGAAAACAGTTGAATTTAAGTTTACTGTGCAAGAAGAAGTTTGGAAAATATTGAAACCAAGAGCATCAAGGGAATAAAAAGAGTGTAGTTTGCTTATTATTTTTTTTTTGGCCTATAAGTTATAGTCCTCCTCAAGCTTGTTTAGAAAGAAAAGAAAATTGAGGGAGTTGAACTATGCATCTACCAACGTAGCTCAGTCGGTAGAGCATCAGACCTTTAAACAAAGGGTTCAGGGTTCTAGCCCCGGTATGAATACTATGATGGAAGGAGAGTAAACTCCAAACTATAAATAAATTGAAATCAAGTTCATTGTGCAAGTAGAAGTCTGGAAAATATTGAAATTTAGAGCGCTAAAGGAATAGAAAGAGTGTTGTTCATCCATTATTTACATCAATTAGAAAGGAGAAATGATGTGTTACTGAGATCAAAGATATTTGCTAGCGGAAATTTGTTAGTAAATGAAGAAAAGGCATTGAATTAGTATAGAGTTTGGAATTAGTATGGGAGAAAAAGGAGAAGTGTAATTTGCCAACCAATGGATTACATAACATTTTTTAAAAAACAATTAGGATAGCTTCTTAATAAGACTGAGTAAAGAGCTCTGTACAAAGTAAAACTCGGATAGAATAACAGGAATCAGCAGTACATCTTTGAATATAAGCAAGCGCTTCTAGTCAGAAAGAGACCTGATATTAAGAAGCAAGACACAAAATAAAAAAAGTTTTTGATTTATGATGTGAGTTAGCAAGTGCATTTATGTAGTTAAGTAAGCGCTATCAGTTTGAAAGAGACCTGATGGCATGGAAGTAAGAGCATATACAAGAAAGTGTTTGATCCTATGTTTTAAATCAAAGGAGAAAGCCACTGTACTTGTGGTTTACCTAATGAAGACAACCCGTGAAAGAGAAGAGGTTGTAGCTCTGTTATAGGCAGACAGACGCCTCCAATATAGAGGCGAAATACATGAAAAATGCTATGCAGGGAGAATGATTAGTTTTTACAAAAGGCAAATAAGAACATGACATAAAAAGGTGGAGTCTGCATCTTGCAACAGGATACACACAAGCCATTGGAGCAAAAGAAAAAGAATAGCAAATTAGGTGAGAGAAAGGAATGAATAAACTTTGGTAGATATTTGCATGGAAGAATGTAATTGGCTTTCAAGAAATAAGAACCAGAACATCGGATTGGATTACAAGTACATCAAGAATTATCATAGAGGCTCCCATTGGTTGTGGGGGATGACTCTAAGTAAGCAGCATGAATATAAATAGAAGTAGCTGTAAATGTTAAGCAGATCTGAAGAAGGTTGACAAACCGAAAGCGCTCATCTCTCTTTTTTGTGTTACAATGCTAACTTTCAAATGGTTAGGTTGTAGCTTTTATTTTGCTTTTTGTTTTAAATCATTTTAATAAAAGTTCTTTTAAAGAAGAAACAAGGAGAAGCGTCTTAACAAGAATTTTAACAGCAGTAGCCAAGGAGGAAAGCACCATTCTTTGAAAACATATTGGTTATCAAAAGAGGTTGGAGACTTCCTCTTTGCTCAGTTGGTTATAGGCTTTTGAGAGGTGACATGATTGTTGCATTAATCACTGGCAAATAAGACATTAGCTGCCTGTCTTGGTGTTATATTTTTGGGGCATACTGTCAGTCCAAGGAGTAATAGTCTATATGCGAGAATTCCATACGTTAAAACATCAGTTAAGGGTATGTATTTGAGTATGTATTTTCATTATAGGACAGGAATATTATGGAGCTCTCTTTCTAAATATATATGGGAAGTTGATGGTGTTAAAACTCTTGAAATCTTTTATAGATAAATGGTAGATAAATGTTGCTTACACACCTTGTTCAGTTGATGGCAAACTCTTACAGGACTCCTTGCAGCCCCGAGTTTTTTTTTTCCCCTACATTGCACAATTCTTCATCTCTTCCTGGTATTTTATGACTTTGTGCGTCATTGTACATAAGACAGTGTAATCAGTTGGTGTAGCATTTTCAGTGAGTAGTACTACTTTTGTCTTCTTTTCATGGGCTTTATTTTATTTATTTAACGTTTGTTAACCAGGAAAGTCCGACATGGATCTGGTTTTATGTCTAGTTTTTGAAATGTTGGTAGTGGGTGAATCCCTTGTGATGTAAATTTCATCAATGTCCTTCTGTTCACATGTTGCAGTATTCTTAGTGTGGGATTCTTCACCTCAGGCGACCTGAACGTCAACTGCAATACAGAAGCTTAAGCCCGGCTGCTGTTGGTGCGTGGGATATCACACGCAGGGCCATAAACCAGGAGCCTTAAATGTGACGTCTGTACACACAGACCTCAGAACTTTTCTGCTGCAGTCGAATGTCGGATTGATCGCTTCTCTCCTCTACGTATCAAGATGTATAAAGTACCCCATTGGGGAATTCTTTCAATTAGTATTGCTTGAGCTTGGTTTGCTTGTTCCTTTTTAGCCAATGTCCACTAAGAGGGGTAACTGCTGATGCGGACGTCAAATGCCAGGAACACTACTACACCACCTGCACCATTTGCCAATCCTTTGTCCCTAAGATGCTTAGAAGCCATTTGGCCACCCTTGATCTTTATTTGGAAAACCAAAGACTTAAAAACTTAGCACTTAGGATGGAGCCGGAGTCAGCCGCTCAGGTGGGAACCACCTTGGAAAAAGGCCAAAGTTTCAGCCTGCTTCCTCTGCTTCACTGTAGTCGGACACCCCACCAGCCACCGATATAGGAGTTGAGGGACGTTCGTTAAAGCCGTTTATCTCGGCTCCCGTTGAGGTAGCTGTTTCTTAAGTACCGGCCGGCATGTCCACAGAGATGACTCAGACGTCAGTTTCTGTCAAAGTCGAGGGGGAACCATGATCCACTGGACACCCGTCTTGAACTTCAGAATCTGAAGCATCTGCTTTAGCTCAGGCCCCTGAACCTAGGCCTTCTCTCTCTCTCTCTCCCAAATCTACTCCTTTAAAAAGAAAACAAAAAGGTAAACGGTTATCTCTGTCTGCAGAGGAACTTCCCGACTGGCAATCTTTTACTCAACCCCTGATGCAGGCCTTCATAGCTTTTAGGCCCTTGGCCTCCTTTCCCTCCACTGACCCAGTGCTAAGCCCAAGGCTTGCCTCAGCTACTTCTGTGCTCTCTCACACTTCCCATGAAGAAGAGGAAGACATTCTCATCATCTAATGAATCGATTACCTACTCAGAACAGATAGCCCATCCTCTAGATTACTAGTCCCCTAGTAAGGAGTCCAAAGAAGGGGGACTCTCCTCCTGAGGACATCACTTTTGGGGAGACCATAACTAAAATGAAAGAATATTTCAGATGGGTTACTTCCCAAATGACAAACTGAAGAAACATATTTTGAGCTATTGCAAATTGAATCTCTTTCACCGTCTGGCATTCCTCCAGATGTTCATTGTGTTTCACTGTTGCAGTCATTACTGTAGGGTTCTTCCTGCCGGCAGGCAGCCCTCGGTCGGCCAGAATCCCAAAGTCTGCGTCCGGCGTCGGCTGTGCACTCACCCTCCCTGACGTCAGTGCGCAAGGGGTACAAAGTTCCCTGCCGACGCCATGTTCTCCAGTCTTGCCGCGCGGTGGAAGAAGTTCGCAAGTGCCAGTCGGCTGACTCCTGTTATTTTTGGCGCTTCATACCGAAGACATTCTTCTTTTCAAAGGTAAGTACCCCATTGGGGAAACTTTTTTCTTGCTCCAGACCGATGTCAGAAAAAGTTAATAATTGTATTTCATGTGGGAAGCAAATACCTCATAAGAATTTTCACTCTTACTGTACTCCTTGTCTAGGCCCTGACCACGACATAGCTAGTTGTCGGTTTTGTGCTAGATTTAATCAACGTACTATTAAACGGAGATACGATTTTGCCTTTCATTACTTTGGGAGGCAATTTAATTATAACATGTCGTCGGACACGCTTCCGACTACCGGAGTTCTTAAAAGGCGCAAGGATGAGGATAGGCCTCTGAGGTCCAAATCAGATGACAGTTTACTATCAGAGCTAGCTGCCGGTTCGGCCGTCGTCAGTGAGACGCTTTCGCAAGCCCCTGTTGTCGGCCATTACAGAACCACTTGCCGAAACGGACTCCCACGAGGAGCCAACTAGGCCTTCAGATACTCCAGGTGTAGGAACTCCGGATAATGTTCCCTCGGATGGGTCCGGAGCCACTGTGCAGGTACCGGCTTCCAAGGGGGTTTTCAGGCCTACGCAGCTTCAGGTAAAGGCAAAGGCAAAGACTCCTTCTAAAACAAAGACTCAAGCCCAGGCCTCCTCTGATCCGGGACCTAAATCTCAAAAACAGATGCTTAAAATGGCGGAGGACTTGCTAACTATGATTAGGGGTTCACATCCCCCTCCAGACAAAAGGCCAAGACAAGAATTGGATTATGAATCCTCTGATCAGGTATCTATCTCTTCAGTGTCTTTCTCTGAACAGGATTATACTTTCCCTCCTTATGAGGATTCTGATGCTGAGGAATCCATTCCTTCAGCTTCTTCTCCTGAGGATTATTCTTTTGGGGAAACTTTACATGACATGAGGGAACATTTTCACTGGGAAGGACAGGGAGTACTCTGAATCTAAGAGAATGCTTAGGGATTTCCTTCTTCTTCCCCAACACAGACCCCTGGCTATTCCTCCTATTTTGGTATGTTGGTGATGTCTTTTCTGAGTCTAATTTAACTCCTGACTCCTTTCCTCCGGCCCCTGCTAAGCCTGATAGATATTATAGAGTCCCTGACTCCCACCAGTTTCTATTTAAAAATCCTACTGCTGATCCAGAAACCATTTCTCAGGGTCCTAAGGGTGTTAAAGCCGCCACTGCTAAGAACCCTATTCCGTCAGATAAGGATTCTAGAGCTTTGGAGAGATGGGGCAAAAAAGTGTACACTTCTGCTACTTTATCTATTAGGGCTTTAAATTGTCAGTTTCATATGTTGAAATATCAGCATTACCTTTTGTCTGTTATGAAACAAACTGTGTACCATTTCTGCATGTGCAGACAATAAGGAATTACAAGATTTGATGCATGCTACTGAGCAGGTGGGGAAACATACCTTACACTGTGGTTTTGATGCTTTGGAGGCCTCTTGCAGGACGGCTGCCACTGGCACGGTCATTAGAAGACATGCTTAGTTAAAGGAACAAAACTTGCCTGATCAAGTAAAAGCAAAATTACTGGATGCTCCTGTTCAACGTAATGTTTTGTTTGGGTCTAAGGCTGAAGAGGTTATAAAGAAAATGGAGGATAAGGCAAAATCCATGCAAACGGTTAAGGATTTCTTATAAGTTCAGCCTCCTAGATTTAGCAGAAATTGGTCAGCTAAAAATTGGTCCTTTCCCACCTCGGACAGGTCTCAGAGGGGTAGATATAGGCACCCCAGAGGGAGGGCCCAAGCACAGACCTCTTATAGGCCTAGACAGTGGAGTGCTTCCACCCCCAGGGGTGGAGAAGATAGGTCTCAACCTTATTTGAAACGGGCTCAATGACTCCCCCTGCATGGCTCCAGGAACCTCTCTCCTGGAAGTTCCTCTGGGAGGAAAACTTTCTCTTTTTCACCAAAATTGGACTTGCATAACCCAAGACAAGTGGGTTCTGGATGTAGTTTTAAGAGGTTACAAATTCCACTTTCACACCTTACCAAAACCAAACGGATGACCAGACCTACCAAAACTCAATGGGCAGAGGCATTAAAGCAGGTGAGGTCCCTCATGGCTATGAGGGCCATAGAATTGGTTCCAAATTCAGAGACGGGACAAGGCTTTTATTCAAGACTCTTTCTAGTTCCCAGAAAGCAAAATACTTGGGGACCCATCCTGGATCTGTCCGTCTTAAATACTTTCCTGGAGATACCAAAGTTCAAGATGCTTACTCTGCAGCAGCTCCTGCCAATGTTGAGCAAAAATGCATGGATGGTGACATTGGACTTAAAGGAGGCTTACCTACACATTCCTGTCAGACAGGAGTGCAGAAGATACCTTAGGTTCAAGGCAGGCTCGAAACATTACCAATTCTCTGCGCTGCCCTTTGGCTTGTCTACTGCACCCAGGGGTCTTTACCAAGTGCCTGGCACCAGTAGTAGCTTACTGCAGACTCAAGGGAATTCAAATTTACCCTTATCTGGATAACTGCCTTATTCAAGCAGACAGCAAGGACATTTTACTCCAGCACTTGGAATTTGTTCAGAATCTAGTCAAGCACCTGGGATTCACTGTGAACGTAAAAAAGTCAAATTTGACAACCATTCAACAGGTATCTTTCGTGGGTGCTCTTTTAAACACAACAACCCAGATAGCATTTCTGACACCAGAAAAAGCTGGCTTCAACTTTCAAAAGCCTGGCGTTAATGTCTCAGCTAACTGCAAGGAAATTCCTGCAGGCTTTGGGTTACATGGATTCCTGCATCCTACTCATACCATATGCAAGACTGCATATGAGGAAGATACAATGGTACCTAAAAAGCGTATGGTCCCAGCATTGTCACAGTCTGGAAACCAGTGATTGCTGTCTTGCCTTACCTGCAAAAGGAATTCCATTGGTGGGCCATGGCATGTCTTCAAAACAAAGGGAAAGCCTTCAGTCTACCTCCAGCCTACCAAGTGATAACCACGGACGCCTCGGATTATGCATGGGGAGCCCACTTGCAGGGGAAAGGCCTGCAAGGTTTTTGGACAGAGGATCAGAAGCATCTACATATCAATTTAAAAGAGATGTTAGCTGTGCAGAATGCCCTCTTGGCTTTCAGGGATCTTTTACAGCCAGAGCAGCTACTGATACGGACAGACAACACCACAGTTATGTGGTACATAAACAAGCAAGGGGGTTCACACTCCTGCCCCCTTTGCAGACTAGCCATGACTCTATGGAACAGAGCACTAGCTTGCAAAGTGGACCTACAAGCTCAATTCCTGCCAGGGAAACAAAACACTCTGGCAGACAACCTGAGCAGGAACCTGTCAGACCCACACGAGTGGATGCTAGACACCCAAATATTCAAGATGATTACAGAAGTCTGGGGCTGCCCGGACATGCATCTATTTGCATCTCCCCACAACTACCAGTTACAGGCTTTTTGCACAAGGACATATCACAAGCTAGCATGGAAAGTGGATGCTCTCTCATTCAGTTGGAGGAACCTCTCA
This sequence comes from Protopterus annectens, assembly GCF_019279795.1. Lineage (NCBI taxonomy): Eukaryota > Metazoa > Chordata > Ceratodontiformes > Protopteridae > Protopterus > Protopterus annectens. The sequence goes on along the minus strand of NC_056726.1, from coordinate 995,511,248 downwards.
GGTTATGCCTTTCCACCACTACCTCTTCTACCAAGGGTGTTATTAAAAATAAAACAGGACAAACTAAAGCTGATCTTACTAGCCCCGAATTGGCCTTGACAATTTTTGTACTCAACACTGATAAATCTATCCCAGGAACCTCCTTGGATTCTACCTCAGATTCCAAATCTTTTGTCTCAACATCAGGGCCAGGTCCTGCACTCTCATATCAAAACTCTCAGCCTGGCAGCCTGGCGTATTCAGGGTCTATGATTAATCCTACCCTTTCCAAACAGGTCATGGATGTTATCTTAGAAGCCAGAAGGCCTAGCACTAGGAAATCTTATGAAGGTAAATGGAAGAGATTTTGCACCTGGATGCATGCTCAGGAATCGGATCCTCACATTCCAAATATTCCATTGATTTTACATTACCTAACAGATATGTTGCATAAGGGTTTATCTTTTTCCTCCATAAAAATACATGCCTCCGCTATCTCTGCACATTATAATACAGATCCTCCAATTTTTTCACATCCACTTCTGAAACAATATCTCAGAGGAGCAAAGAATTTAAGGCCCCCCTAGGACTCCACCCATTCCTGCCTGGGACCTCAATTATGTCCTGGAAAAACTTACTCTGCCTCCTTTTGAGCCTGCTGCCACATCTGATATAAAGTATTTATCATGGAAGACTGTTATCCTTCTGGCTTTAACTTCAGCCAGGAGAGTCTCGGAGTTACAAGCATTCATGGCTGTGGAACCTTACATTATTTTTCATCAAGACAGGGTTTCTTTGAGGACTAAACCTACTTTCATGCCTAAAGTGGTTTCTAAAGTGGCTTTAAACCAAACTGTTCACCTGCCAACTTTTTTTCCCTAATTCACAAAATAAGGGGGAGAGGATCTTGCATTCTTTGGACGTGCACAGGCAGCTTAGCTTTTACCTGGACAGATCCAAGGATTTCAGGAAAACAGAACAACTGTTTGTTTCTTATGCAGCAAATTCCCAAGGCAAAGCTATTTCAAAACCGACCATTTCTAAATGGATTGCTCATGGAATCAGATTTTGTTACTCTCATCATGGAAAGCAAATCCCAGGAAAAATTAGGACACACTGTACCAGAGCTGCTGCTACTTCAGCTGCCTTCCTCAGGGGAGTCCCTACCAAAGATATTTTGGAAGCAACAACTTGGAGTTCAGTGCATACTTTCTCTAAGCACTATATCTCCCTCTTTATTCTAAGTGTAGGGCAGGCTTTGCTTCTGCAGTCTTGCAAGGCCTTCTAGCCGCCCCTTCTACTCAATAACCACCACCCTTTATCTCAGCTTTGGGATTCAACCCTACAGTGATGACTGCTACAGTGAAACACGATGAACATGGTACAGTTGTGTACACTTACCATAAATGTAGATGTTAGAGTGTCTTCACTGTTACAGTCTAGGTTACCCACCCTCCTGTCCCCTCTTATACTTTTATTGGTGTGGTTCCCTGCTTCACCCTTTTTCTGAGGTGCATTTGCTACAGGGTATGGGGTTTGTTGTATGTTACATTTTTGTTTTACTTTTAGCCTTTATTTTGGGCACCTGACATTTGGGGCAAGAAAAACTGGAGAACATGGCGTCGGCTGGGAGCTTTGTAACCCTGGCGCACTGACGTCAGGGAGGGTGAGTGCACAGCCGACGCCGGACCCCAACTTTGGAATTCTGGCCAACCGAGGGCTGCCTGCCGGCAGGAAGAACCCTACAGTGATGACTGCAACAGGGAAGACACTCTAACATCTGCATTTATGGTAAGTGTACACAACTGTACTTTATACCTGCATAGCTGGCTACATTTGCTTCAGCATCTCAAAATCCGGATTCTCTGCCACCTGCTCCTAAGAGACCTGATCGTTTCTACAAGGAGCCTGATGACCACAAATTTCTTGTGAAGTCCCCCTTGACCGACCCTGCAGTGATTGCTGTAGCCCCAGACAAGCAGTCAAAACTGATCCTGTCCTCGTCCCTTCTGCCCACTGACAAGGACAGAAAAAACATGGATAGGCTAGGGAAGAATGTTTATACCTCTTCCACGTTAGCCTTCAGAGCTATTAATTACCAAACCCATATGATTAAATACGCCTTGGACTTTGGTATCCCAAGCGTCTACACTCCTATCTTCCCTGCCTGACTCTCCTAACAAGACTCAGGTAGCATCAAATCTGTCCTTGGCATCCCAGGTGGCCAGACACTCAATCAGATGCAGTTATGATGCAGAATAGACTGTTGTTAGATCTTCTGCATCCGCCTCTATGCTCCGCAGAAATTCTTGGTTTTGACTTCACCCCCTGCCTGAGGATTTCAAATGTAAAATTCTTGATGCTTCACTAGACCACAATCTCCTGTTTGGAAAACAGTCTGCTGTACTGTTTAAGAATCTTCAGGAGAAAAGCAAGGCACTTCAAGACATTAAGCGCCTTCTGGTATCCCCTCTACCTAAGTACTACAGAAACTATCCAGCTAAGACCATCTGTGTCACAAGAACCCCCTCCACTGCTATCCCTTCTTCTTCCAGGCATAGGAGAGGAACCAGGAGGCAGACCTCTACCAGGTCAGCTTCTTCTCTACCTACCCCCAGATAGCCCTTTCTTGACAAAAATGACACCAACAGTGCGCGACTGCCTTGCCCATCTCCCCCTCTCAGCCCATCTCTCCCACTACTTGCCCCTCTATAGAACAATTACTTCAGATCGCTGGGTCCTGGCAATAGTAGAAGATGGATACTTCCTTTCTTGGAAAGAAAGCCCCCCCCCTTCCCACTCAAAAAACAATTACACCTTATTTCAGATATTATACAAGATCTGCTGACCCATGGAACCATAAAAGCTGTTCCCCCAGGACAAGAAGGAAAAGGCTTTTACTTAAGGCTATTTCTAGTACCAAAAAAGAATGGGCCATGGAGGCCAATCCTGGATTTGTCCTTTCTAAATCTCTTCCTAAAAGTACCATCCTTCAGAATGCTATCCCTCCAGACCTTATTTCCGCTATGGCTAGCACAAGCGTTTATGGTCACTCTAGACCTGAAGGAGGCCTACTTCCACATCCCTATAAAACCCTCTCACAGAAAGTGCTTGCATTTCACTGGGCCCTGTTCTCACTTTCAATTTGCTGCCTTGCCCTTTGGTTGATCCATTGCACCCAGGGTCTTTACCAAATGCTTTGCTCCAGCCGTAGTCTACAGCAGAACCAAGGGCATTCAAATCTACTCCTACCTGGACGATGTACTCATTCTTGCAGAAAAAGAAGTTACCCTAAAAAAAATCTGCAGTTTGCCAGGTCTCTGCTGCAGGATCTGGGGTCCACCCTCAATCTCCGAAAATCATCCCCAACACCACAGCAGGACAAAATCTTTCTGGGCTGCAGGATCCGAACAGACCTGATGAGGACATTCCTTCCTCAGCACAAAATACTTTCCCTAACAGGCCACTTCCAAGATCTGCTCCAGGTCCACCAACTGTCAGCAAGACCATTCCTGTGACTTCTGGGCCTTATGGCAGCTACCAATCCTATGCTACCATTAGCCAGAATGCATATGAGAAAACTAGAGTGGTATCTAAAGAGTGCGTGGTCCCAACACAACCACCCTCTAGAATTCCAGATTCCCTTCCTACCCTGCCTAAAGGCAGAGTTAAGGTGGTGGAGCCAACAAGTTCAAATGAATCCAGGACTTCCCCTGCACCTTCCCACACCAGCTCCGTACATGCACACAGACGCATCAAACCTGGGCTGGGGGACTACCATGAAGGGCCTCAAGGTGCAAGAATGCTGGCAGTCACCCCTTCACAAAAAATACACCAATCTCAGAAGTGACTGCAGTCCTTTTGGCACTGAAAACCTTTCTTCCCATCCTTCAGCCAGGTCCCCTTCAAATATTCACAGACAACACCACAAGCATGTGGTACATCAACAAACGGGGGGGGGGGGGGGCAAGTCCTAAATCCTCTGCAGGCTAGCAATCCCAATTTGTGACCTAGCCTTCTAAAACAACTTATCTCTGCAGTCAGCCTACATACCATCCCGGGAGACCCACCAGGCGGATGCTGTCAGAAGGTCATCCTGTCTGCATCACTAGTGGATGTTAAACAGAGACGTTTTTCCAGACATTCTCCACAGTGGGGCACACCTCAAATAGATTTGTTTGCCTCCTTCCCGAACAAACAGTTGAAAAAATTTGTACAAAGGACTACTCCCCACTAGCTTGGAGAGTGGATGCCTTCACCATTTCATGGAGGGGACGGTTTCTGTATGCCTTTCCCCCTTCCCTGTCATTCAAAATGTCCTCCTGAAGATCAGGAAAGACATGCCAAAAATCTTGCTGGTGCCTGTTGGCCAAGGTAACATTGATTACTCCTCCTACTATCCATCACCAAGGGCACTCACCACAAGTTGCCCCAGAAGGTGGACCTTCTCACACAGCAGAAGGGAACACTCATCCACCCTCACCTGGAAATGCTTTCAGTCCTGAGGGAGGCCAGGAAACCTAACACAAGGAGATCCTACATTTTAAAATGGGAAATATTCTCCAAATCATGTCTCCAAAGACAATGGGGATCCCTTTCTAAAGGATATCCCTCTAGTCTTAGCTTGTGTGTGAACTTATCAAGGCCAGACTTTCATACTCTTCAGTGAAAGTCCACCTGTCTGCAATTTCTGCCTGCTTACCCTTAGACTCTCCTCTACTCTCCAGGTTAGATGTTAAATTGTTCCTGAAAGGAGTCTTGCTCATCAGGCCACCAAGGAAGCCCGTTATACTGCCTTGGGACCTAAACTTTATCCTAGAAAAACTCACACTGGCGCCATTCGAACCAGCCAGTTCTTCAACACTGCAAATGTGCACATGGAAAACAATCTTGCTGGTAGCCCTCACCTCAGCTAGAAGGGTATCAGAGTTACAGGCACTCATGGCCTGTCCCCGTACACTATCTTCCACAAAGACACAGTGAACCCTGCGGATCAATCCTTCTTTCATGGCCAAAGGGGTCAACAAGCTATCATTAAGGCAGTCTCCAAACAAACTATCTCCTGGTGAATCGGGAAAACTATCTGCTTCTGCTACTCCTACCACGGCAAGGTCTTACTTCAGGGATAAGAGCACACTCCACTAGGGCCTTCCTCCAAAGGCCTAGACACAGCATCCATCCTGGAGGCAGTTACCTGGTCCACTTTACACACCTTTACCAGACACAAGAAATTGGACTGCATCTCCAGAGCTTACTTCAGAGGGTAAGCACACTCCACTAGGCCGTAGCATCCTCCAAAACCTTCTTCAAAGGCCTAGACACAAACTGTCTGCTTCTGCTACTCCTACCACTTCAGGGATAAGAGCACACTCCACTAGGGCCGTAGCATCCTCCAAAGTCTTCTTCAAAGGCCTAGACACAGCATCCATCCTGGAGGCAGCTACCTGGTCCACTGCACACACCTTTACCAGACACTACAAATTGGACTGCATCTCCAGAGCTAGAGCAGGATTTGCTAGGACAATCCTGCAGGGATTTCTGGAATCCGCAACCTCTACCTCCACCCTTCCTCCTTCCTAAGCTGTGGTACTCTCCCACACTAAGAATACTGCAACATGGGAATAGAAGAGCATAGAATAATTGGGTAAAAATCTTACCATAATCATAGATGTCCTTCTCTTCCATGTTGCAGTGTTCCTTCCCTCCCACCATATTACTTTCACCTGTCTGTGGGGTACCCTAGGGCACCTCGTAGACTGTGGTCTCACTGGGCAGTCTATGGCATTTCACCAGTCTGGAGTACATCATTTGGCTCTACCTAGTTCACTGTCCAACTGGGCAGTTAGTTCTAGGCTCCTGGTTTATGGCCCTGCATGTGACGTCCCATGCACCAGCAGCAACCAGGCTTAAGCTTTTGTATAGGAGCTGACGTTTGGGTCGCCTGAGGCAGAGAATCCCACACTAAGAATAGAACATGGAAGAGGAGGACATCTATGGTTATGGTAAGATTTTACACAACTTTTCTTTGTTTCAATCTTTGTCAGCCAGAAGTGCTCTTCGCAGCACCCCAGTGTGCCCAGTATGACGACTCCTGCAATCCGTATGGAGTTACATGTATTGGTAACATATCTAAATGCAATTGTAGATTCTTTTTTATAAGACCCGTTGCTCATACTACTATTGGAACTGTCTGGATATCTTTCTTCCACATTGCTCTCATTTCTGCCTGCAAATCCTAATATTTTATGCCTTTCTCTCTCTCTCTCTCTCTCTCTCTCTGTGCAAGACAACTTTAGTCACTGGGTGTGGCGATTTCAATTATCAGTGCTACTTTTGTCTTTTATAGGATCATAGGAGGTTACTAGGCTATTGGCCCTGAGGCCCTTATGAGCCTAGCCAAGAGTTCAGCCCATGTTTAGACAAGGCAAGATCACTGTCTGGTTTTCTCACATCTTTTGAACTGTTGGTAGTGGGTGATTCCATGTGATGTAGACTTCTTCATTTTCAGTGATGCTGTTTTCAGGATTAATTTAAGTCTTCTAAAATACTCCTTACTAAGCTTTATTCGCATTTGTTCATGTTTTATTGTTGATCCTTCCATCAATTCCCAAATATTTCTACACTACACTCCTCCTTGCTCAAGTTCTTTTATATCACATTCTTGTCCCAAACTGATGTTTTCTTGGTGATGCCTTTTTTCTGCTCTAAAGGTTGCTGTTGCACACTTGAGACCAAATTACATTCTTATATCATCTGTAAAAGTAAGCATTTGTGCTTTCAGTTCCTCATCTAATGAGCTATATAGTTGTAAATCATCGACAGAGAACATAAGTACATTTTGTTGTTTTCTAGGAGCCAAATTGTAGCCGTGGCCTAAGTAGACAGCTTAATAGATTAAGGGCAAAACGGAATAGCAGAGGTGACGAGTCACCCTGGAATTAGCCCCCTTTGGATTTTTTCCCCCAGAATAATAATTTGTCCTTTATTTTGGCTTAATTCAAAGTGGTCTGCCACTGTTTCATGGTCACTATATCTTATGCATTTTAAGCACTCTTTTATTCATAAATGTGGGATGCTGTCAATTTTTTTTTGTAGTGAATCCATTCCATACTTAGATTCTTTCACTTTTTGCAGTTCTTCATTATGACTTTTTTTAGTAACAGATGATCCTTTGTTCCGTATGACTTTCTTTTATTGCCCTTTTGTTCTATTGCCATGATTGAGTTTTCTTCTAAAGGACTATAAACTCTGTCAGCATCAATTCCAGTGTATAATTTATACGTATTTGGAAGGCAAGTTATTGGCCTATAATTTTTAGGGTAGCTTGCAGGTTCACTCTTAAGTAGGAGCATTGTTTTTCCTATTAGCCAGATTGGTGTCTGTTCAGGGTGCACATATAAGCAGTTCTTAGTCATGGCTAAGTCTTACCAGACGTTAGGTGCTGCATCTGGGCCTGGCATTTTCCCAATTAGAGGCTTTACTTAACTTTGTTTTAGTCAATCTGGCTGTTGGTTCATTCCTTTTTATATCCTGTACCTTTGAACTTCTTATACTTTCTTTTACCACTTCTAACCATTTAAATTGATGTTCCACAGGATCTTCATAAATACTTCTCCAAAATGTATCTATTTCTTCTTTTTTTGGTGGTCTTTCAATTCCTTTTACCTTGTTTCCCATTTCTGTATAAAACTTTTTTGGGGTCATCAATAAATTGCTCATTTTGTACTTTTCCTTTACATCTGTCTGTGTAGCTTCTAAGTTTTTCTGTCTGTGCTGATATTTTTAGTTTATTATTTGCGATAGTCCATGATTGATCCTGATCCGTTATATTGCACATTGCTATTATCACGTCTGTCTTTCTGAGTAGTTTTGTTGATCTGTTCCCTCTTCTCTACTCTTCTAACTGTGACACTTCTTGTCTTGACTGCTTTATAGATGTGCTTCGTGTTTCACTGTTGCAGTCATTACATTTGGGTTATCTGCTTGCAGTAGCCCTCAGTCATCCTGATTAACAAAGTCTTGGGTCCTACGTCGGATGCTGTCCCTTCTTCCATGATGTCAGGGGTATAAAACATGCAGCCGACGCCATTACATCAGTCTTTATTACCGTATGGTGCCTGAAGCAGAAGCAGTTCGCAAGTGCCAGTTGGCCAACTCCTGAAATTTTCGTTTTCGAGTTTCAGAACCGGGGTCTTCAACTAAAGCTAAGTGTCCCCTTGGGGAAAGTTTTTCTTTCTTCCTTACCGATGTCCGTAAAAGTTAATAATTGCATTACTTGTGGAAAGCAAATACCTCACAAAGATTTTCATTCGTACTGTATTCCTTGCCTGGGCCCTGACCACAATGTACCTTGCTGTCGGTTTTTGTGCTTTATTTAATCGGCGCACTCTCCGTCGTCTGTATATTCTTGCTTCTAAATATTTCGGTTCTCGGTTTAATTATCCACAAATGTTGTTAGTTAGCCATCCAACTACCGGGATTCCAAAAAAACACAAAGATAAAGACAGAGACAGGCCGACTAGGTCCAAAGCTGCCGACGATGCTTCTCCTAAGCCAGTTGCCAGTTCACCGGTACTCAGTGAGGCACTTTCGCAGCCCCTGATACCCACTACTTCTGATTCGCATGCTTCTACTGAGACCCATTCAGAGTCCGATATGCCGCAAGATGCTTCATCTGTGGGACCTGCGGATGACTCTACCTTGGATGGGTCCGGAGCCGCTGTGCAGGCACCGGCTTCTGAGGGTGTATTCAGGCTTGCAGACTTGCATATTAAACCGATGCCTCCTTCTTCATTTAGGCCTAAATCTCTAGCCATTTCTAAGAACCCAACGCCCAGGCCACATGCTCAGGCCTCTATGCCTAAAAAACAAATGATAAGAATGGCTGAAGATCTTATAACTTTAATCAGGGGAAGCCAATCTCCCCCTTCTAAGAGACCTAGGACTGAAGTTGTTTAGGAATCTTGTGACCAGGATTCTGATTTTTCTGAGTCTTCTGATGATCTAGATTTGCCCTTCTCTACTTATGAGGATTCTGATGCAGAGGACTCCATTCCCTCTGCTTCCCCTCTTGAGGATTTTTCTTTTGGTGAAACCTTACATACTCTAAGGGAGCATTTCCACTGGGAAAGCCAGGATTTTTCTGATTCAAAAAAGAGGCTTAGGGATTTGATTTCTTACTCCTGCCTCAGCATAGGCCTTTAGCTATACCTCCTGTACTAGACATTGTTGATGATGCCTTTTCGGAATCTAGTTGGCCCCTGATTCTTTGCCTCCTGCTCCCAGAAAACCTGACCGATATTACAGGGTTCCTGATTCACGCAAGTTTATTTTTAAAAATCCTATTGCGGATCCAGAGACTATTTCACAGGGACCCAAGGGCATTAAGGCTTCTACTGCTAAAAATCCTACCCCTTCTGATAGAGACTGCAGGGCACTGGATAGATGGGGTAAGAAGGTTTACACTTAAGCAGCCAGTTTCATATGTTAAAGTATCAACAACATGTTATTGGGTTGCTTAGACAGAAAATGATGTTGATTCCTGACTGCGCTGAAAGTAAAGAATTACAGGATTTAATGCATTCTGCTGAACAGGTTGGTAAACATAATTTGCAATGTGGATTTGATTCATTAGAGGCCTCTTGCAGGGCTGCTGTTACTGGGTTCTGTGTTCAGAAGGCATGCTTGGCTTAAGGAGCAGTCTGCCTGTTCATGTTAAAGCTAAACTGTTAGATGTTCCCTTAAATCAGGACCGCCTATTTGGCAACAAAGCTGAGGAAGTTCTTAAAAAGATGGAAGATAAAGCTAAATCTGTGCAAACTGTTAAAGATTTCTTGCAAGTTCAGCTTCCTAGATTTAGTAGGGTCTGTGCTCAGAAGGCATGCTTGACTTAAAGAGCAATCTTTGCCTTTTCATGTTAAAGATAAACTGTTAGATGCTCCCTTAAATCAGGACCGCCTATTTGGCAACAAAGCTGAGGAAGTTCTTAAAAGGATGGAAGATAAAGCTAAATCTATGCAAACTGTTAAAGATTTCTTACAAGTTCAGCCTCTTAGATTTGGTAGGCATTGGCCCTCTAAGAATTGGTCCTTTCCAGCCCCTTCCAGGTCTTTTCAAGCCAAACCCAGACACAGCAGAAACCCCAGTATTCAGTCCCAGGGGACACACAAGACTAAGCAGTGGGGGATTTCCATACCCAAATCTGGGAGTAGTAAGATTCCCCCCCTATGGAAAACTGTCTCATTGACTTGCTTTTAAAACTTCCAAGCACTTCTCAACTGAATGCTCTTTTAGGCAGAAAGATTGGTCTGCAGGTCAAAAACTGGGAACTCGTTACTCAGGACAAATGGGTTTTAAATATAGTGTCCCAAGGATACAGATTTCACTTCCACACGTTACCAACACCAATCGGGTGGCAGATCTACCCCCAAATCAGTGGGCAGAGGTCCAAAATCCTCCCTCTTAAGTATGGGGGCTAATTCAGTTGGTACCAGAAGAAGGAAAGGAACAAGGTTTCTATTCAAGACTTTTCCTGATACCCAGAAAAGACAATACATGGCGTCCTGTCCTGGACCTTTCTACTCTTAAACACCTTTCTGGTGATTCCAAAATTCAAAATGTTGACTTTTCACCATCTGCTTCCTATGCTAGGCAAAGATGCTTGGTTGGCAACACTAGACTTAAAAGAAGCATACCTGCACATCCCTATCAGGGAGTCTTGCAGAAGATTCCTACGCTTCAAAGCAGACTACATGCACTATCAGTTCTCTGCACTGCCCTTTGGCTTATCTACTGCGCCCAGGGTATTCACGAAGTGCCTAGCTCCAGTCATTGCATTTTGCAAGCAAAGAAATATTCAGATATACCCATACCTGGACGATTGTCTAATTCAGGCAGAAAGCCAGGACATACTTTTGAATCATCTGGCCTTTGTTCAAAGGATGCTGACTTGTCTGGGGTACACCATAAACAAAAAGAAATCACACCTGGTACCCTGTCAACAAATTATATTCCTTAGAACAAGCTTGAATACAACTTCCCGCATGGCTTTCCTCACGCCAGAGAAACTGATTAATTTGACAACCTACTTCAAACAAGTAGCCACAAAAACCCAGCTACCTACAAGGCAAATACTGCAAGCCTTGGGATTCATGGCCTTCTGCATTCTTCTAATTCCATATGCAAGGCTGCATATGAGGAAACTACAGTGGTATCTCAAAAGCCTATGGTGTCAACATTCACAGGATCTAGAAGCAATAATTCTTGTCGAACATTGCCTACGCCTAAAGTTCCTCTGGTGGGCAGCGGCCTGCCACCTAAATAGGGGACTCCCATTCACACTACCCCTTGTCGCCCAAACCTTAACAACGGACACATCAGCCTATGCATGCAGGGCTAACCTGGCAGGGAAGTGCATGAACCCAAGTCAAATGCACCTGCACATAAATCAAAAGGAAATGTTAGCTGTACAGAATGCTCTGACAGCCTTCAAGGACCACATTCTTTCAGGACAACTAATGGTAAAGATGGACAACACCACTGTCATGTGGTACATAAACAAGCAGGGGGATACACATTCTTACCCCCTCTGCAGACTAACCATGGCATTGTGGAACACTGCCTTGAGCTATGAAGTGAATCTACAAGCTCAGTTCCAGACAGGAAAACAAAATACACTGGCAGACAGACTAAGCAGAAACCTCATGGACCCACACGAGTGGAAACTGGAACCAAGGATTTTCAACATGTTGACAAGCAAGTGGAGGATCCCAGATATAGACCTGTTTGCCTTCCCCCAGAACCATCAATTGGACAAATTTTGCACAAGGATTCCCCACAAGCTAGCTTGGAAAGTGGATGCTCTATCCTTCAGCTGGAAAAACCTATCAGTTTATGCCTTTCCTTCTCTGCCTCTGCTCACCAAGGTACTACTAAAGATCAAACGGGACAAGCCAAGGAGGATTTTAATTGCACCAGACTGGCCATGCCAGCTTTGGTACCCCCTCTTGCGCAGCGTGTCACGCTTGGCCCCATGGCACCTGCCTCAGACTCCTTCCCTATTGATTCTGCACCCTCAGCTGCAAACCCTGAACCTAGCAACCTGGCTAATTACCTGATCTTTCCTTTACCATCCCTCAGTAAATCAGTGATGGATATCTTTTTAGAGGGAAGGAGGCCTAGTACTAGAAAATCTTATGCTGCAAAATGGAAAAAAAATTGTGCCTGGATTCAATCTCAAGGGATGAGCGCAGCAGTGCCTAATGTACCTCAGATTCTACAATACTTTACTGAGATGCTTCATAAGGGCTTGTCCTTTTTTGCTCCGTCAAAATTCATGCTTCAGCTATTTCAGCTCATTACAGCACAGAGCCTCCCTTCTTCTCTCACCCACTGCTCAAGCAGTTCCTCAGAGGGGCCAAAAATTTAAGGCCACCCAGGAGAGCTCTAACTCCAGCCTGGGACCTTAACCTTGTCTTGGAGAAACTCACTCTTCTTCCCTTCGAGCCAGCTGCTACTGCAGATTTAAAATTCCTTTCCTGGAAAACAGCTTTCCTTTTAGCAATCACTTCTGCAAGAAGGGTATCTGAATTACAGGCCCTTATGGCAGTGGAGCCTTTCATCATCTTTCATGCGGACAGGGTGTCCCTCAGAACTAATCCCTCTTTCATGCCCAATGTGGTATCCAGTATGGCTCTTAATCAGTCCATTCATTTTCCTATCTTCTTTCCAAACTCACAGAACAAAGGGGAATGGATACTGCATTCCTTAGATGTGCACAAACAATGTAGATTTTACTTGGACAGGACTAAACCACAAAGAAAATCTGAACAACTGCTGGGTGGCATTTGCTGCATGGACAGAGGGGAAAGCTGTTTCAAAGCAAACCATTTCAAAATGGATAGGCCACTGCATTCATTTCTGCTATAAGCACCATGGAAAACCTATCCCACAGGGCATCGGACCCCATTCAACCAGGGCTGCATCTACCTCCACAGCCTTTCTCAGGGGCGTCCCTACCAGGGACATCCTAGAAGCTGCTACCTGGAGTTCTGTACATACTTTCACCAAGCATTATCATTTGTCAATTTTCTCTAAATCCAGAGCTGGCTTTGCCACTGCAGTCTTGCAGGGCCTTATAGCTGGTCCTAATTCTGTTTAAATTCCTCCTCCCAACCTTAGCTTTGTGAATCTACCCAAATGTACTGACTGCAACAGTGAAACACGAAGAACATAGTACAGTTGTGTACACTTACCATAACTGTAGATGTTCAAGTGTATTCACTGTTGCAGTCCTGGTTACCCTCCCTCCAGCCCCCCCTTTCTTCTTTTGGCTGTACCTCTACTCTCCCTTACTATGCTCAAAAAGCTTTTTGGCGTATTTGCTTTTTTGTTGGAGGTATATCCTTGTAATTATAGATTTAATTGTTGCCCATTGGGAGGCACCTGACATCTGGGGCAAGAAAAACTGATGTAATGGCGTCGGCTGCATGTTTTATACCCCTGACGTTCTGACGTCATGGAAGTAGGGACAGCATGTGACGCAGGACCCAAGACTTTGTTAATTAGGCCGACTGAGGGCTACTGCAAGCAGATAACCCAAATGTAATGACTGCAACAGTGAATACACTCAAACATCTACATTTATGGTAAGTGTACACAACTGTACTTTTTCTCTATTCGATACTTCCATGAAGGGATTCGATTTCTCCCCTTCTTTTCCCCTCCCTGATGGGAGGTTGGCATAATGATTAAGGTGTTTACCTTACAGACACAAGGTGCAGGGTTTGATACTCACATGAGGTAATTGGCTAGGCTTAAAATGGCCTACAAGGGCAGTTGGCCTAGTACTAATCTGTGAACCTATGAACTATCCTCTGATGTCCTTCTATTCAGAGTTGCAGTATTCTTTACATATAGGGGTTGTATTCTGCCAAACGACCCAACGTCCAGCCTGTATACAACAGCTTAGAGCCACTGCCTGTATGTGGGATGTCGCACGTAGGCACAGACAACTTCAGTCATAAAAGGGACGTCTGCACATACCATCTTCAGAACTTTTTCGCCGCCATTCGGAAAGGTTAAGTTGTACATTCGGTCTGCCGTTGGATCCCGTTGGTTCACCTTACAGCTTCAGACAAGCACCCTATAGGGGATTTAATATATTGCTACTGCCTTTTGTTTTGTTAATGTCATCCAGGAAGGGCAAGTGTAGGTGTGGAAGGCAAATTCCACATAGTCATGAGCTGTTCTTGTTTTGCTTAGGGCTTAGTGGCAACCACCGGTCATGTTCTATTTTTCAGGCCGTCACCCCCAAAACTTTTTGCAGTCGTCTGTCAGCTTTGAACTTGTATTTAGAAAACCAAAAACTTAAATGTCTGGCTAGGGATGCTATTGCGGGTTCCACGAGTACTTCTGAGCCATCTGTAAAGAGGAAGGTAAGCAAGGCTAGGCCCGAATCCTCACCTGCAGCTACTTCATCCGACGTAACCCTTGAGGTTGATGAAAACCCTGTGGTACATTAGAGGTAGGGTCCGCTCCTTCAGTGGGTCCTCAGGTGGAAGATGTCAGGAGTGTGGATCCTAGCACGTCCTAGACTATGCAGGCATCCGGTTCGGATGACTTGTGTGAACCGCAGCTACTGGTTGCAGAAAACTCAGGAACTGTTCCAGCTTCCTTGTCCAAAGAATTAACAGAGGTTAGAACTACGTATGCTTTCTCTCCTCAACAGGAAAATCACATGAAGAAGCAAAAAAACTAGGCATGTTCCTGCACCTTCTACCCCTGCGTCAGATTGGGAAGTTTTTTCGCAGGGCCTTAAGGTCCTGATGGCTTTGAGGCTAGAGGCTTCGCCTTCACCCATAGCGGATCCAGCCTTTGCCTCCTCTCCAGTGCAGCCGTCTGGGGTCCAAGGTCTTATTTCAGGACAACCTGCAGAGCTTCAAATTCATGATACAGATTCTGAGGAGTCTTCATTTGATAAAGACTGTTTAGCGTACTCCACTCAAATTCCCTCTCTTCTGGAATATGCTTCCCCAGAGGAGGAGTCTAATAGTGGGGGGATTCTCCCATGGAAGAGCTTTCCTTTGGGGAAACTGTTAATAAAATGAGGGAGTTTTTCGAGTGGGATTCTTCTCAAATTTCTGAAGAACAGAAGAGATATTATGAACTTCTACAGGTGGAGGCCCCAGTACCTTCAGCAGTCCTTCCAGTTTTTTCCAGCCTTTCTGGATTATTTCACAGCTGCATCTAGGACCCCTGACTTCCAAGCCCCTGCCCCAAAGAGGCCTGATCATTAATATAAGGTCCTTGAGGATTACAAACTTATTTTTAAATGCCCAGTCAGCTGATTCTGCTGTGGTTTCCAATACCTCAGGTAAGTCCTTACGGTTATTACCTTCTGCCAAGTTACTCCCTTCTGATAAGGAAAGTAAAAGTTTGGAAAGGTTGAGCAAGAAGGTACACACCTCTTCTTCCTTGACTATCAGAGCAATTAGTTATCAGAGACACATGCCAAGGTATGCTCTAGCCTTGCTTACTCAGGTCATCCAGGCTATTTCCTCATTGCCAGATTTAGAGGCTAAATCTCAGGCCTTTGCTTTCCTGTCATGCTCCTCTTGGGTAGCTAGACACTCTGTCAAGTGCAGTTACGATGCAGTGGTGGCCTCAGCCAGAACAGCAGCTTCTGCTTCTGTTCTAAGAAGATATTTCTGGCTGCGTCTTCACACACTCCCTGATGACATCAAGGCAAAATTTCTTAATGGCTCTCTTGACAATTCCTCACTGTTTGGAAAAGCTGCTGTAGAATTGTTTAAGTCTCTGCAGAAAAAAGGTAAGGACCTCCTGGATTTGAAACACCTTCTGGTTTTACCAGTTCCTAAATTTCATAGAAATTTCCCTGCCAAGACTTCCTTTGTTAGGAAACCTCATTTCTTCACTTCTGTTCCTTCTGGAACTGTTCCCCACAAGCCTTCCAGGAGGCACCTGCAGGCCAAGGCTGTCGCTTCTAGAGCTGCTGTTGTGGCCTCTACTTAGCAGCATCTCTTTCAGCCTAGACAAAGTCCTCTGTGAAGCCTTACACCCTGTTCCAAGTCATACCCCTCTGTTGCTTCACCTCTCCATCTCCCTACTAGCTTGGATGGAGATCACCCAAGACTCCTGGGTGATTTCAGTCATCCAAAATGGATACTTTGACTTGGAAGACCCTTCCAGGGAATTCCTCAACCTCCCTGCAGCCAACTGCATCTGTTTCCCTTGATTCTGGATCAACTTTCCAACCAATGTACCATTCATTTTGTCCCTCAAGGTCAGCAGGGAAGGAGTTTTCACTCCAGGATGTTTTTAGTTTCAAGGAAAGATGACTCTTGGAGGTCTCTCTAAGATGTTTCCCTACTAAACACCTTCCTGGTGGTCTCTTCCTTCAGAATGCTATCCCTACCTACTCCTCTGCCCCCCCCCCCCTCCCGAGCTTTCATGGCTTCTCTGGATCTCAAGGATGCATACC
Organism: Protopterus annectens; assembly: GCF_019279795.1. NCBI lineage: Eukaryota > Metazoa > Chordata > Ceratodontiformes > Protopteridae > Protopterus > Protopterus annectens. Next base: position 995,494,768 of record NC_056726.1, on the reverse strand, counting down.
TGCATATCCCCATACATCACCTCCTCTTCAGAAGATTTTTTGTGTTTTTGAGTGGGTTCTTTCAATTTTCATTTTACTGCCTTGCCTTTTTGTCTTTTTGGTGCTCCAAGGGTATTCACAAAGTGCCTAGCCCCAGCCATTGTATACTTAAGGCTGAAAGGAATTCAAGTTTACCCATATTTAGATGATCTGCTGTTTCTGGCCAGTAGCCCAGACACCTTAAGTCAACATTTGAACTTAGCCATGCCCTTTCTGTGGGCACTGGATTTCACAATAAATCTCAAAGTCTTGTCACACCCAGTCACGATCTTATATTCCTAGGGTGCTGGTTTTGCACAGATTTGATAATCGTTTTAATCCCTGTGGGGGGAGCGACCTATTTCAGGGCATTCGTGGCAGCTCTTTTGCCTCTTCCTTCTGTCATGGCGAGGGAGTTTGAGACTGGGGTTTATGGCCTACACTATTCCCATGCTGCCCTTTGCAAAGCTATGCATGAGAAAGTTCCAGTGGTTTCTCAAGACAGTTTGGTCCCAGCATTCTCATCCTTTAGATGTCATGATTCCCCTCCTTCCCTGCTTGAAAGCAGAGTTAGCTTGTTGGATGCACCAACTCAATCAGAACCCTGGCCTTTCTCTACAGGTTCCTTAACCAACTCAGCAGCTCTTCACAAAGACCTCAGTCTTGGGATGGGAAGCAGCCTTTGCTTCCAGGAAAGTTCAAGGCCTTTGGTCCCATTCTCAAAAGAAGGAACATATCAACATCAGGGAAATGAGCGCTTTACTTTTAGCCTTACAGAGCTTTCACACACTTTTCCTGCCAGGACCACTATGGATCCTCACAGACAGCACCACAGTCCTTTGGTACATAAGCAGGGTGGCACAAAATCTTATCTCCTCTGTTGTTTGGCCATCAAGGCTTGGGAATTGGCTGCCTTATACAAGGTAACTCATCATGATGTGTACCTTGTGCCAGACGCATTAAGCAGGTCCATGACACAATCTCACGAGTGGATGCTCCACAGGGATGTGTTCCTGGAGCTAGTTCACTGGTGGGGTACTCCAGAGCTGGACCTATTTGCCTCCCCTGTGAACAGACAACTTTTTGCTTCTGTGCCAGGGTCCCTCATCCTCAAATGTGGAAGGTTGGGACATCCTTTCATTCTCATGGAAGGGGAGATCTCTATGCATTCCCCCCTTCCCCTTAATTCAGAAGGTCCTGTTAAATTCCACAGGACAAACCAAAAATCTTGTTAATGACTCCCTTTTGGTCAAGACAGCACTGGATGTTCATCGTGTTTCACTGTTGCAGTCATTACTCTTGGGTTATCCTGCTGGCAGGCTACCCGCAGTCGGCCAGAATTCCAATGTCTAGGTCCGGCGTCGGTTGTTGTCGCCTCTTTCCTGACGTCCGTGCGCCAGGGGTATAAAATATGCAGCCGATGCCATTTTCTTAAGTCTTTCTTGCTGTGCGGTGCCCGAAGCAAAAGCAGTTCACAAGTGCCGGTTGGCCGACTCCTGAGATTTTCAAATTCGAATTTCAGATCTGAAGTCTTCATTAAAGCTAAGTACCCCGTTGGGGAAACTTTTTTCTTGCCCCAGACCGATGTCAGAAAAAGTTAACAATTGTATTTCTTGTGGGAAGCAAATACCTCATAAGGATTTTCACTCTTACTGTATTCCTTGCCTAGGCCCTGATCACAACGTTGCTAGTTGTCGGTTTTGTGCTAGATTTAACCAACGCACTATCAAGCGTTGGTTTGATTTTGCATTTCATTACTTTGGCCGAAGATTTAACTATATAATGCTGTCATATTAGCCGACAACCGCAGTTTACAAAAAATGCAAGGACAAGGAAAAGGATAGGCATCCGAGGTCCAAAACCGATGACAAAGCCTCTTCTAGGCCAGTTGCCGATTCTCATTGAGGTGCTTTTGCAGCCCCTGGCGCCCGCTACCTCAGAGCCACAGGCTGCTTCTGACTCCCACGTGGAGCCGACTGGTCCTCTGTATACTCAAGGTATTGGACACTCTGAAATCATTCCCTCAGATGGGTCCGGAGCCACTGAGTAGGCATTGGCTTCTAAGGGTGTCTCCAGACCTACACAACTATATATTAAGCCATCCTCAGCTTCAAGGACAAAGACTAAAGCAGCATTAAAGACAAAGAAACAAGTACAGCATTCTCCTACTCACACTACCATGCCTAAAAAACAGATGCTCAAAATGGCCGAAGACCTAATTACTTTGATCAGGGGTTCCCATCCCCCTCTTGATAAGAGGCCTAGGCAAGAGACAAAGTATGATTCTTCTGATCAGGTTTCTATTTCCTCTGATTCTTCTTCTGAACAAGATTACTCCATGCTTCCCTATGAGGATTCTGATGCTGAAGAATCCATTCCTTCAGCCTCTCCTCCTGAGGATTATTCTTTTGGGGAAACCCTGCATACCATGAGGGAACATTTCCACTGGGAGAGCCAAGATTATTCTGAATCTAAGAAAAGACTTTCTGCTACTTCCTCAGCACAGACCCCTTGCTATTCACCTGTTCTAGACATTGTGGACGATGTATTCTCAGAGTCCGGCCTGTCCCCAGACTCTCTACCCCCTGCACCTGCTAAGCCAGACAGATACTACAAGGTCCCGGATTCTCATAAATTCCTGTATAAAAACCCCGCTGCTGACCCAGAAACTATATCTCAAGGTCCCAAGGGGGGTTAAAGCTTCCACTGCAAAAAAACCTGTCCCCTCTGATAGGGATTCCAGGGTTCTAGACAGATGGGGGAAAAAAGTCTACACTTCTGCTACCCTGGCTGTAAGGGCCTTAAATTGTCAGTTTCATATGCTTAAATATCAGCAATATTTAATGTCACTGCTTAAACAGAAAATGTTGACAAATACTGAATGTTCAGAGAACAAGGAATTGCAGGATTTATTGCATGCAGCTGAACAAGTGGGAAAGCATACTTTGCAATGTGGTTATGATTCACTGGAGGCCTCTTGCAGGGCTGCTGTTACAGGTTCTGTTTTTAGAAGGCATGCTTGGTTAAAGGAACAAAATCTGCCTGATCATGTTAAAGCAAAATTATTAGATGCACCATTACAGCATGATACTTTGTTTGGTACTAAAGCAGAAGAGTTGTTGAAAAAAAAATGGAGGATAAAGCAAAATCCATGCAGACAGTCAACGATTTCTTACAGATACAGCCACTCAGATTTAGCAAAAACTGGCTTTCTACAAATTGGTCCTTTCCGGTGTCAGACAGACCACAAAGAGGCAGATACAGGCATCCCAGAGGCAGAGGTCAGCCCCAAGGCTCATACAGGCCTAAGTAATGGGGTGCTCCTACCTCCAAAAGTGGAGAAGACAAATCACAACCTTACAGGAAACTGTCCCAATCACTTTCCTCTACCAGATCCAAGCACTTTTCTTTTGGCAGCCCCCTTAGGGGGAAAAGTAGCACTTTTTTTCATCAAATTGGCAAAGGATTACCCAAGACAAATGGGTCCTGAAAATAGTGTCCCAAGGCTACAGGTTCCATTTCCACTCTCTACCAAGGTCAAAAGGTATGCCAGACCTGCCACACAATCAATGGGCAGAGGCACAAAAACAAATTACAGCCCTCATGGACATGAGGGCCAATCAGCAAGTACCACAACAAGAGCAGGGGCAAGGATTTTACTCCAGACTTTTCCTAGTACCCAGAAAAGACAAAACCTGGAGACCAATACTGGACCTGTCTATACTAAATGCGTTTCTGGAAGTTCCAAAATTCAAGATGTTAACTCTACAGCAGCTACTGCCCATGCTGGGCAAGAAGGCTTGGCTCGTAACTTTGGACCTAAAAGAGGCATACCTGCATGTCCCAATCAGACAATCTTGCAGAAGATACCTCAGATTCATAGCTGGCTCAATGCATTACCAATTCTCTGCACTGCCCTTTGGCTTATCTACTGCGCCCAGGGTCTTCACAAAATGCCTGGCACCAGTAATTGCGTTTTGCAGACAAAAAGGAATTCAAATATATCCCTACTTGGACGACTGCCTAATTCAAGCAGAGAACAAAGACACACTTCTAAAGCATCTGGCGTTTGTAAAAAGATTACTAATTGGCCTAGGGTACACAGTAAACGAAAAGAAATCAAAACTAGTGCCCTCTCAAGAGATAATATTCCTAGGTGCAAGCCTAAATACAACTGCCCAGTTGACTTATCTCACGCCAGACAAACAAAAGCAACTGGCTACTTACTTCAAGAATTTGGCAACAAAAACCCACTTATCTGCAAGGAAAATCCTGCAGGCCTTGGGTTTCATGGCATCCTGCATTCTACTAATTCCATATGCCAGACTGCATATGAGGAAACTACAATGGTATCTAAAAAGTGTTTGGACTCAGCATTGCCACAGCCTGGAGACAGTAATTGCACTCATCCCCTGCCCTGCAACAGGAGTTTCGATGGTGGGCAGAAGCCTGTCACCACAACAAGGGTCTGCCATTCAGTTTACCCACAGCCAGACAGACACTGACAACGGATGCATCAGATTATGCCTGGGGGGCCCATATGGCAGGAAAATGTATTCAGGGCACATGGCCTGCAACCAGATGCATCTTCACACCAATCAAAAAGTGATGCTAGCTGTACAAAATGCCCTGACAGCTTTCAAGGACCTGCTTCATCCAGGACAATTACTGATAAAGACAGACAACGCTACCGTTATGTGGTACATAAACAAGCAGGGAGGTGCACATTCCTACCCCCTCTGCCAACAAGCAATGACCTTATGGAGCACAGGATTGGCTTTTCAAGTTCACCTGCAAGCACAATTCCTGCCAGGAAAAACAAATACTCTGCCAGACGAACTAAGCAGAAACCTCATGGATCCCCACGAATGGAAACTGGATCCACAAGTCTTCAGCATGATAATAAGGAAATGGGGATGCCCAGACATAGATCTATTTGCCTCCCCTCACAACTGCCAGTTGCAGAGATTTTGCACAATAATTTATCACAAGCAAGCATGGAAAGTGGATGCCCTATCCTTCAGCTGGAAAAAACTAACAGTATATGCTTTTCCCCCACTGCCTCTCTTTCCCAGGGTACTAAAGGTCAGACAAGAGAAGCCAAACATGATACTGATTGCACCAGACTGGCCACGCCAGCACTGGTACCCAATCCTAAAGAGCTTGTCACAAGGTCCAGCATGGTTACTGCCTCAAACTTCTCACCTGCTGACCCAACAAAACAATCAGGTCTTGCACAAGCCAACTCAGGACCTTAAATCTGGCTGCATGGCGGATAATGTAGCCATTCAGAACACTCCTCTTTCAAAAGCTGTTATGGATGTTATCTTGGAGGCCAGGAGGCCCAGTACCAGAAAATCTTATGCAGAAAAATGGAAGAGATTCTGTGCTTGGAACCAGGAACAAGGCATTGACACTTGTGTACTAAAAATCCCTCAGATTTTACAATACCTAACTGAGTTGCTAAACAAAGGCCTTTCTTTCTCATCTATTAAGATTCATGCCTCTGCCATTTCAGCCCACTACAATACGGAACCACCTATCTTTTCTCTTCCTTTAATAAGGCAGTAACTCAGAGGGGCCAAAAACATTAGGCCACCAAGGAGAGCAACAATTCTGAACTGGGAACTCAATTATGTTTTGGAAAAACTCACACTGCCTCCTTTCGAGCCAGCATCAACAGCAGATATAAAATTCTTATCCTGGAAAACAGCTCTGCTACTAGCCGTAACCTATGCAAGGCGAGTCTCGGAGTTACAAGCACTCATGGCTGTGGAACCTTTCATCATTTTTCGTCCAGACAGGGTTTCTCTGAGGACAAACCATACATTTATGCCTAAGGTGGTGTCCAGTGGTGGCCCTCAACCAAACCATTCACTTGCCAACCTTTTATCCTAATCCACAGAACAAGGGTGAGAAAATTCTACATTCTTTGGACATACACAGGCAGTTACGATTCTACTTGGACAGAACCAAAGCTTTCAGAAAGAGCAATTACTAGTGGCATATGCTGCAGGATCACAAGGAAAGGCTTTCTCAAAGCAGACTATTTCAAAGTGGATAGGCCACTGCATTCGTTTTTGCTATTCACAACATGGCAAGCAAGTACCTAAGGACATTAGGCAACATTCAACCAGAAGCAGCAGCCACTTCAGCAGCCTTCCTCAGGGGATTACCAACCAAAGACATTTTAGAGGCTGCTACTTGGAGTTCAGTGCACACCTTCACAAAGCACTATCACTTACCACTCTATTCTAAATCCAGGGCAGGCTTTGCCACTGCAGTTCTGCAGGGCCTAATAGCCGCTCCTAATGCTATTTAGCTCCAGCATCCCAACCTTAGCTTTGGGACTCAACCCAATTGTAGTGACTGCAACAGTGAAACATGAAGAACATAGTACAGTTGTGTACACTTACCATAAATGTAGATGTTCGAGTGTATTCACTGTTGCAGTCCAGGTTACCCTCCCGCCATCCCCCATTTCTTTGCTGGAACTTATCTGTACTTCTCTATTCTATACAACCTATGTGGTGTATTTGCTTGTAGATGAAGGCAAAATATATACTTTGGTGCATGCATGTGTTATTGACATATTTTTAGCCTACCCTTTTGGGAGCACCTGACATCTGGGGCAAGAAAAACTGAAGAACATGGCGTCTGCTGCATCTTTTATACCCCTGGCGCACTGACATCAGGGAAGAGGTGACAGCAACCGATGCCGGACCTAGACTTTGGAATTCAGGCCGACTGAGGGTAGCCTGCCAACAGGATAACCCAATTGTAATGACTGCAACAGTGAATACACTCGAACATCTACATTTATGGTAAGTGTACACAACTGTACTTCTTCGTGTTTCACTGTTGCAGTCATCACATTTGGGTTGTCTGCCTGCAGGTAGCCCTCAGCCGGCCTGAATACCAGAGTCTTCGGATTTCTGCATCGGATGATGTCACTTCTTCCCCGGCGTCAGGGGTACAAAATATGTAGCCGACGCCATTGCATCAGTCTTTCTTGCCACGTGGTGCCTGAAGCAGAAGCAGTTCGCAAGTTCCGGTCGTCCGTCTCCTGAAATTTTCTTTGTCGAGTTTTAGACCCGAAGTCTTTAAAAAAGATAAGTACCCCGTTGTGGATTCTTTTACTTGCTCCAACCGATGTCAGTAAAAGTTAACTTTTATCTTACCTGTAGAAAGCAAATGCCTCATAGAGATTTTCATTCTTACTGCATCCCCTGTTTAGGCCCAGACTATGACGTCCCTCGCTGTCGGCTTTGTGCCTTGTTCAAGCCCAAACTGTTTGTCATCGAGCTATTTTTTGCAGCCAGTTACTTTCGTACTCTACCTCCATACTCTGAAATGGCTGTGTTATGCCATCCGACTACCGATCTTCTGAAAAAACATGAGAATAAAGACAGAGACAGACCGCATAGGTCCAAACTGCCAATTACGCTTCCGCTAGTCGCCAGTCCGCCAGTACTCAGTGAGGCACTTTCGCGACCCCTGATACCTGCTACTTCAGATTTGCAGGCCTCTCCTGAGACCCATTAAACCGACGCCATCATTTCCATCCAGAAATTCTGAATTCCTCAGGGCAAAAACTCAAACTACGCCTAGAAAACTGATGACCAAACTGCAGGCTCAGGCCCATATGCCTCAAAAATAAATGATCTGAAGTAAGAACTTCATTTGTCAGCAACCTTTGGGATACGGATCCGATCTCGGATCTGAGCCGGCAACTTTTACCACAGCATAGATCCAAGCTCCTAGCTCCTCCCTTTACCCATAATCCCCTGCCAACCCTGACTGACCTCAGATCTAGTTTGCCGCGCTTCAAGCCAACAAGCTGGATTTCGAGCTCCTGGTAGTTCAGTGAATTTTGTGAGAAAAACTTTGCCTTTTTTATTACTTTCTCTTGTGTGTGTGTGACCGACTGTTCAGGTTCCCTCTTTAATATCTTTTGCGTAAAATTTTTTCCTCCCTACCCTCGCTGGTTCGTAGTGTATGTTTGTGGTGTATGTAGGGGCTAAGTGAGTGTGTTTTCTGTACACCATGTCGGAGGCCCCCTAAAGCCATCTTTTCAAAATGCACTGAGTGTGGCCATAAGCTTTCACCGGCAGATGGCCACACCTGGTGCGTTAGGTGCCTTGGGGTTGAACACCTCTCGTCTGAAGTAGGAGAATTCATTTGTCAACAACCTGTGGGTATGGATCCGATATCGGATCCCGAACCGGCATGGTTTATCCAGCTATGGATCCGAGCTCCTAGCTCCTCCCCTCACCCATAATGCCCTGCTCTCCCTACATGACCTCAGATCTAGTTTGCCGCGCCTGGTAAAGGCTGGGTCGTCAGAGCTCCAAAAGCTAAGTTATAGTATTCTTTATTAAAGGGTTTTAAAATCTTTAAAACTTTAAATTTGAGTGAAAGTTATAGGTTTGCCTTCTGTTTATATCTTTTTTGAGTTAATTTAATATAGTTTTTACCCTCCCCTCGCTGGTTCGTAGTTGGTGTGTGTGTGTGTGTTTTTTTTTTGGGGGGCCTTTTTGTGAGTGTTTTAGTTTATTGTTACTATTTAAAAAAAAAAAAAAAAAAAAAAAATAGTGATGTCTGAGGCCCCAAAGGCTGTTTTTTTCAAAGTGCTCCAAGTGTGGCCATAAGCTTTTCCCTGCTGATGGCCACACTCGGTGCGTTCGATGCCTTGGGGTTGAACACCTCACTTCTGGGTGTTCAATCTGTGCAGGGTTCAACCCCAGGGCATTGAAGGAGCGGAGGTTGAAGCTGGTCTCGGTGGGACTCTTGCCCCCGGACTCGGCTTCGGCCCCCGCCCCCTTGGTGGTCACTGCTTTGGCAGTCCCTGCCTTGCCTGCTCCCCTTCCTCCACCCGGGATTCAAACTCCCGCCAAAGGGTCGGAGGAGAGGGAAGCCAGGAAAAAGGACCGGAGAGAGAAGCACCACAAGCGGCGGGCCGAGACCTCCATTTCGGCCCCGCCGGCTAAGCGGGCTTCTCCTCCGGCCTCTCTGGCTGCTGGCTCTCCCCCTCCTCGGCTCCGGTCCACGTGCTTTTCACTGGAGCCTGAGGATGAGGAGACCCGTCCTCCTTCGAGGCTATCGAGGCGGCACTCAAGGCCTACCTCGGTAGCCTCGTCGAGGTCTACTTACAGCCTCTCCGATGCTGATCTGGACCGGATGATGCGAAGGTTCATCCAGGCCCAGATGTAGATGGGAGTGCTCCTGCCTCTCCCCCTCTGGGGGGGGAGCTTGACCCCCTTTTTTAAGCCCATTGCTCCTTCTCCAACCCGCTACCCGGGTTGGGCTGAGCCGGGCAGCCTCGAGCCGGGTGAGTCGGCGCCGACAGTACTGGTACCGGATCCGACCCTGCCCTCGAGTCTGTCGGATCCGACCTCTCGAGCCTTGGCCCGAGCCGGATCAAGGGACTCAGTGTGCCTTGGCGCCGTCCTTGTCGGAGCGCACTGGTCCCTCTGATCCGAGGGCTCGGCGCCGGCTCCGATCCCATCGGATCGGCGGGGAGCCGACTTTCGGATCCTATTGTCGAGGCTGGCTCCCCTCGGCCTTTGATGTAGTGGAGAGGGCTCTGTTGAGGGCATCCGGACCCCGGCCCTTGCTTCGGCCGTCCGCACTCCATCTGCTCTGGGCCAGGCTTCCATCACCCGGCCACTGGGACAGCCCGCTTCACTGCCCCAAGCAGTTCCTGTGGTTCTGGACATTGCTGGTGAGAGCTCCTCGGACAGCCACCCCGAGGCAGCACCTCGCAAGCATTCGTGTAAAAGGAGGTACATAGACTCCCCCGAGTCTTTGACCGAAGACACTGACTTGGAGGAAGGGGAAGGCTCCCCAAGATCACCCCCTGAGGATGTCTCCTTCGGAGACATCATGGAAATGTTACGGATCAGAGGTGGGTGGTCTGCCCCAAAGTCTTCCTCGGACGAGTCAGTGTTCTTGGAGGCATTTGAAGTGGGCCCATCTACCTCTTGGGTGTCCCCTCCTGCTGACCCCCTGGTGGACCTTATTACCACCAGGGCGTGGAAGGACCCGGACACCGTGGAGCCAATCCCTAAGAGGCCCGACAGGATCCTTAGCCCCCCTGCTGACTGTGCCCACTGGAGCAAGGGACCCCCGGTAGATGCCATGTTGTCGGCAGCAGCCACTAAGAGGGAACTCACCCAGGAGAGTCCCTCAGTCCATCCCCTGAGCAAGGAGTCTCGGATGATGGACCGTTTGGGGAAGCAAATCTTTAGTTCAGCGACCTTCTCAGTGAGGGCGCTCAACTATTTGGCACACGTCATCAGGATGCAGCGCGATCTTATCAAGGAATACGCTGCATCCCCCCCCAGAGTCCATATCGGAGGAGGACAAACTTATGCACTCCACCCGTATGGCCACTCTTCGTTCTGTGACTAACACCTCTATGCGGTTACTTTCCCACGCTACCGAGGGAGCCGCTAGAGCTGCGGGAGCTGGCCTATTCACAAGACAGCAGGCCTGGCTCCGCCACTGCGATTTTACGGAGCCCTTCAAGGCGTCATTCGCAAATGCCCCCTTTGATGGTTCTGCCCTTTTTGGCAAGACGGTTCGCAATACCTTGGTTCAGAGCGAGAAGGACGGGAAGATGCTGTCTGCCATCATCTCTGTGCCCCAGACGTCCTACTCTAGGAACCAAAAGGGCCAGAAGAAGATGTGGTTCCGGAAGTCGCAGCATTCCCAACCCGCTCCGGACAACCAGTCCTTCCGCGGCAGAGGAGGACAGGGAGGACGCTGCCCTAGGGGCAGAGAGGGGCTCCCAGGAACTTTGGGTCCAGAGAACCCTTCTCTGAACGGCCCACGCAGCAACCCTGAAGGGTTGCCCGACTGCTCCACTCTGGAGGCAGTCGGGGGACGTTTCTCGGAGCACCTAGTGGCATGGGAGTCCATTACATCAGACCGCTGGGTACTCCGGATTATATCCAGAGGTTACAAGATCCCCTTTCTTCGTCCCAAAGTTAAAAATCCTCCCTGATGTTCCACCCGATCAGAGGGAGGCCGCTTCAGCAGAAATTGGCCATCTGCTGAGAAAAAAGAGCCATCCAGCCCGTTCCCCCAGACCAGATCGGATCAGGGTTCTACTCCAGGTTCTTTTTAGTGCCAAAAAAGACGGGGGACCTAAGACCCATTCTAGACCTGTCCCTGTTGAACCTGTCAGTTCCCAAAGAGAAGTTCCGGATGGTCACTTTGCAGTCCATCCTCCCCCTTCTAGGGGAGAATCATTGGATGTGCTCTATAGACCTCAAGGATGCGTACTACCACATTCGGATAGACAGACAATCCAGGAGGTTTCTTCGCTTCCGGCTGGGAGCCAGTCACTACCAGTTCAGGGTCCTTCCCTTTGATCTCACCACAGCCCCCAGGGTGTTCACCAAAGTGTTAGCAGTGGTTGCGGCCCACCTGAGGCTTCAGGGGGTGCAGGTCTTTCCGTACCTAGACGACTGGCTTCTCACCGCCCCAAGAAGGCATCTACTCTCTTTGGCAAGAGACTCCTTCCTTCATCTAACTCCCAAGCTAGGCATCATGGTAAACATAGAGAAGTCCAACCTGGTCCCTACTCAAACAATAGAATTTATAGGAGCCAGGTTAGACACGAGAAATTTAAGAGCCTTTCTCACAACCGACAGGGTTCGGAATCTGCGACTCCAGGAGCGGGCCATCCTTCACTCCAGCTCAACACCTGTGGAATTGGTCCTGGGGGCACTAGGGTCTATGGCGGCAGCGATTACTCTTCTTCCGCACGCCCGCTTCAACATGCGGGTGCTTCAGTGGACACTTCAGGTGCAATGGTCATTTCTCTCCCTCCCCCTGTATTATCCCATTGCGATCAGCAAGGCTTGCAAGCGGTCTCTCTTGTGGTGGCTCCATTCTCCGGACCTCCACAGGGGCCGCCCCTTTTGTGCATCTCCCCCTCTCGCCACGGTGACCATGGACGCTTCCCGCCTCGGGTGGGGGCATTTCGGCCGGATGGTCCAAGGCACGTGGAGCGATTCAGAGACCTCCCTGCATATCAATGTTCTGGAAATGAGGGCGGTGCTCTTGGCGTTGCAAGCACTTCACGCCCTCCTTCCCCTGGGAACAATTGCGATTCAATCAGACAACATGTCGGTGGTCTGGTACATCAACAAACAGGGGGGAACCAGGTCTTACCCTTTATGCTGAGAAGCCATGAGAGTGTGGGAATGGGCGATCTCCACCAACCGCTTTCTCATCGCAACACATATTCCGAGTCGGACCAACATCCTAGCGGACAAACTCAGTCGCACCATTCTCTCCCCGTACGAGTGGTCTCTCAATTCTCAAGTAGCAAAACGTATCTTCGCACAGTGGGGGACTCCCTGTTGCGATCTCTTTGCCTCTTCTTTAAACGCCAAGTTCGACAGTTTTTTCGCTCTAATCCCCCCTCCAGGGGATTCTCCGAGAGACGCTCTGGTGCATGCTTGGCCTCCCGGTCTTCTTTCCGCATACCCCCCTGTACCTCTGATGCTACAAGTACTTCAGAAAGCCTCTCGGTTGGGGTGCAGAATGATCCTCATTGCCCCGTTCTGGCCTCGACAGATCTGGTTCCCTTACCTAAGGTCTCATTCAGTGAATCCACCTTGGATTCTAGATCCCATTCTGGATCTGATATCACACCCGTCGAACCTGCCAACTCCGAACCTGGACAACCTGAAGTTGACTGCTTGGCTGCTCCCGTTCCACTTCCTAATCAGGACTCCCGGTATCTCGTCCCCAGTTAAGGCCATTCTGGTAGCCGCCCACACACCCTCTACCAGAAAAATTTACCGCAGTAAATGGAAGCGTTTCTCCATTTGGGCAGAGCGGCAATACCTAGATCATTTCACGGTTCCCCTTCCTTTGGTTCTAGATTTCCTTACTACTCTCTTTAATGATGGCGCCAGTAGTTCCACGGTCAAAGTTCAGCTGGTGGCCATATCTCATTACCATGTTGGACACGATTCAGGGCCTCTTATGTTGGCTAAGTTATGCAGAACCTTCCTAAAAGGCACCTTTTTGCTCAGACCCCCTGTCAAAGAAACTGTTCCCAAGTGGGATCTTTCCTTGGTACTTCAGGCCTTGACTGCTCCCCCCTTCGAACCTGCGGCCACAGTCGATCTTAAATACTTCTCCTTTAAGACTGCTTTTTTGGTAGCCATTACTTCGGCTAAGAGAGTTTCAGAGCTTCAGGCCCTGTCCATGAAACCGCCTTATTTGATTTTTCATCCGGACCGGGTGTACCTAAGGATCAATCCCTCCTTTCTTCCTAAAGTAGCTTCGGAAGCTAACATTAATCAGTCCATCAACCTCCCTGTTTTCCTCCCTAAGTGTCAAAACAAAGGCGAATACAAGCTGCATTCCTTGGATGTTCACAGGCAGCTTCGTTTTTACCTTCATAGGACAGCTGGTCATAGGCAATCAGACCAGTTGTTCATTTCTTTTGCCAAATTCAATCTGGGTAAACCAATTTCCAAAGTTTCTTTGTCACACTGGATTTCTCAGTGTATTCTGTTGGCGTACTAAGCCTCTTGGAGGCCCGCACCGGAGGGAGTCCATGCTCATTCGACCCGGTCTGTCTCTACTTCAGCAGCCTTTAAGTCTAGGGTTCCTCTGGATGACATTTGTTCAGCAGCCACTTGGGCTTCATCTCATACCTTTATTACTCATTACAAGCTGGACGTCACTTCTAGCGGTAGAGCATCCTTTGGCTCCGCGGTGCTCCGGAATATCCTTCCATGATGGCCACCCAAGATTCAGGTAGCTGGGGACTCTGTCCCACAGGTTGCTGACAAATGAATTCTCCTACTTCAGATTTAGAAGTTATGTACTTACCATAACGTTCCATCTGAGTAGGTGGATTCATTTGTCTGCAACCATCCCGCCCTCCTATCCCCCTGGCCTTGTCAGTTTCCTGCATAGGGTGTGTTACCCTTTGGTTAGGGTAGTTGGTGCAGGGCAAACTCGATCTGAGGTCATGTAGGGAGAGCAGGGCATTATGGGTGAGGGGAGGAGCTAGGAGCTTGGATCCATAGCTGGATAAGCCATGCCGGTTCGGATCCGATATCGGATCCATACCCACAGGTTGCAGACAAATGAATCCACCTACTCAGATGGAACGTTATGGTAAGTACATAACTTCTAATTCAGGATGCGCAATTTGCGCAGCGTTCAACCCCAGGGCACTCAAGGACCGGAAGTCGAAGCTGATCCTGGCGGGCCTTTTGCCCCTGGACTCGGCTCCGGCCTCCGGTTCTTCTGTGGCCACTACCCAGCCCTCGGTGGTAGCCACCCCTGTCTCCCTCCCTCCAGTCGGGACTCAACCTCCCGTTTCGTCTCCGGAGGAGAGGGAGGCTGGAAAAACCAAAAGGAAGGAGAAGCACCATAAGCGGCGGGCCGAGGACTCTTCCTCGGCCCCGCCCGCCAAGCTGGCTTCTCCATCCAGGGCTTCTGGATCACCTCCTCCTCGGCTCCGGTCCCCTTGTTTTTCACTGGGACCCGGGGAGGAGGGGACCCGGTCCCCATCGAGGTCATCGAAGCGACACTCCAGGTCTGCCTCGGTGGTCTCGTCGAGGTCCACTTTCAGTATGTCAGATGCAGATATGGACCGGATGATGAGGAGGTTCATCCAGGCCCAGCTACAGATGGGAGTGCTCTTGCCCCCCCCCCCTCCGGGGGGGAGCTCGACCCCATTTTTGCTCCAATTGCTCCTTCTCCATCCCGCTTCCCGGGTTCGGAGCATTCGGAGCCGAGCCGCGTCGGGCCCGGGGGTGGCTCGGAGCCGATAGTACTGGTTACTTCGGCTCCAACTGGTCCCTCGAGTTTGTCGGATCCGACCTCTTGGAGCCGTGGGCTGAGCTTCGGATCCAAGGGACTTTGTGTGACTTCGGCTCCGTCTCGGTCGGAACACATGGGTCCTTCGGATCCGAGGGTCTCGGCCCCGGATCCGGTCCCCGCTTCGGATCCAAGTGGGAGTCGACTCTCTGAGCCTATCGAGAGTGGCTCCCCCTCGGCTTTCGCGGTGGCGGAGAGGGCACTGTTGAGTGCATCCGGACCTCCGGTCCTGGCTTCGGCTCCCCCTTGTACTCCCTCTCAACTGGTCTGGGCTCCCATCACCCGGCTTTCGGGGCAGCCTGCTTCAGCGTCTCTGGGTGTTCCTTTGGAATGTGATATTGCTGGTGAGTCTTCCTCGGACAGCCCCCTCCCCCGAGGAGGTCCCTCACAAAGCCAAGTGTAAGAGGAGGCACGTGGACTCGCCCGAGTCCCTTATGGAAGATACGGACTTAGATGAAGGGGAAGGCTCCCCAAGGTCACCCCCCGAGGATGTCTCCTTTGGAGACATCATGGAAATGCTCAGGATTAGGGGAGGGTGGTCTGCCCCCAAGGCTTCCTCCGATGAGTCCGTATTCCTAGAGGTGTTCGAAGCAGGGCCGTCTACCTCTTGGGTGTCCCCTCCCCCAACCCCCTGGTGGACCTTATTTCCACCAGGGCTTGGAAGGAGCCGGAAACTTGTAGAGCCAGTCCCCAAGCACCCGGATAGAATCCTGAGTCCCCCTGCTGAAAGAACCCACTGGAGCAGAGGTTCCCCCCGTGGATACCATGTTGGTGGCGGCGGCCACCAAGAGACAGTTGGCTCAGGAGAGCTCTGCGGTCCTCCCGCCGAGTAAGGACTCTCAAGCGATGGACCGCCTTGGGAAGCGGGTCTTTAGTTCAGCAACCTTCTCCATGAGAGCGCTGAACTATATGGCACACGTCATCCTTATGCAGCGAGATCTAATAAAAGAATACGCTGCATCCACCCCAGAGTCCATGTCGGAAGGAGACAAGCAACTGTACTCCTCCCGAATGTCTACCCTACGTTCAGTTTCCAACACCTCTATGCGGCTCTTGTCTCACGCCACTGAAGGAGCCACTAGAGCTGGCGGAGCCAGCCTGGTAATTAGGTGCTAAACCTGGCTCCGACATTGTGACTTCTCGGAACCCTTTAAGGCATCATTCGCGAATGCCCCATTTGATGGATGTCCTTCAAGGATGCATCTGCAGTCATAACATATGGGTTGTCCTGCCTCAGGCAGCCCTTCGGTCGGCCGGATTCCAAAGTCTGGGTCTGGCCTCGGCTGATGTCGCACTTTCCCCGACGTCAGAGTGTCTGGGGTATAAAAGCATCAGCCGACGCCATTTTCCCCAGTCTTTCTTGCCGCGCGGTGCCCGAAGCAGAAGCTGTTCGCAAGTGCTGGTCGGTCAGATCCAGAGATTTCAGCTACCGAAGACTTCGAAAAAAGCTAAGTACCCCGTTGGGGACTCTTTCTTGCCTCAGCCGATGTCAGCCAAAGTAAATAATTGTTTAACTTGTGGGAAACAAATACCTCATAAGGATTTCCATTCTTACTGCCTTCCTTGCTAAGGCCCAGACCACGACGTATCAGCTTGTTTAGCCTGTGCCTCCTTCAACCGACGGACTCTTAGACGTCGGTCGGAGTTTGCAGAGGAGTTTTTTGGAACCGATTTTGCTTATAAAATGCCGTCGGAGACTCCGACTACGCATATGGTCAAAAAACGCAAGGAAAAGGACCGACCCTCGCGGCCCGCGGTTTCGGCTGAAACCACGGCTAGGTCTACCACGAGTGTCTCGGTTTCGGCTGAAACAGAGTCCATGGCTATTCCTACTACCGAAACCATTCCTCCGACCACCGAGGCCAGAGAGACCCCGGCTGAGTCGGCTTCAGAACTCCCTACCGAAGCTAGTGTTCAGGATTTGTCCGACACCATACCTTTGGACATTTCTACCCCTGCACATGGGGCAGCTAGGCCCCCAGCTTCTATGTCTATTAAGGCCTTCTCCAGGGCTAAAGCTGCCAAACTTTCAAAAGCTTTGCCTGCCAAATCTACATCCCAGAGGCCTTCCTCTAGTTCTCAGATCCTCAGTCTTGCTGAGGACCTTATCTCCTTAATTAGGGGTTCCCAACCTCACCCAGACAGGGCCTCCCAACCTCCTCCAGACAAAAGGCCCAGGACTGACCCCTCTGAACCTCACTCCTCAGATTACTCCACGGATGGATCTGATTTGTCAGACCACCAGGAAGGGGCCTACTCGCCTTATGAGGATTCAGATGCAGAAGAATCTATCCCTTCAGCCTCCCCTCCCCCCCTGAAGAATTTTCCTTTGGGGAGACTTTACACTCCATGAGAGAACACTTTCAATGGCGGGGTCAGGATTTCTCTGATTCCAGAAAGACTAAGGACCTTTTTGCATTTGCCCCAGCATAGGCCCTTAGCTATACCTCCGGTTCTAACTGTAATTGATGATGTGTACAATGATGTCAGTACTGCTCCTGATTCACTTCCTCTGGCCCCCGCCAAACCTGACAGATATTACAGGGTCCCGGATTCTCACTTCCACCTGTATAAAGCCCATGCTGCATAAAGCCCATGCTGCAGACCCAGAAACTATTTCTCAGGGCCCTAAAGGGGTTGCAGCCGCTGCTGCCAAAAATCCCCTACCCTCTGAAAGAGAGTCTAGAGCATTAGAGAGATGGGGAAAAAAGGTTTATACATCTGCTACTCTTTCTGCCAGGGCATTAAACTGTCAATTCCATATGATACAGTACCAAGAATTTTTATTAGATCAGCTAAATAATAAATTTTCTTCACCTGAACCCTTAGACCGTAAATCCCTTCAGGATTTGGTACACAACTCACAACAGGTCAGTAATCATTTCTTAAAATGTGGCTATGATGCACTGGAGGCTTCATTTAGATCAGCTATGACTGGGGCAGTAATTCGTAAGCATGCCTGGCTGAAGGAGCAATCTTTGCCAGACCATGTCAAGGCTAAACTCCTCGATGCTCCAATGGAGAAACAGCATTTATTTGGCTCCCCTGCACAGGAGATTCTAAAGAAGGTTGAAGAAAAAGCAAAATCTGTGCAAACAGTTAAAGATTTCCTGCAAGTTCAACCTCCGAGGTTCAGTAGAAACTGGCTTATGAAGAATTGGTCCTTTCCAGACTCCTCCAGAGCACAGAGAGGCAGAAACAGGCGCCCTAGAGGCAGAGGTCAATCCAAGGGCCCCTACAGAGGCCGTCAGTGGCAGCCTGCCAACCAGAGGAGTAGTGCAACAGCTACAACTACTACCACTACTACAGGACAGACACAATGACTTGACTCTGATTCCGCCTACCTGGGATCAACTGGAAGCACCCTTGGGAGGAAAGCTGGCTTTATTCTCGAAAAACTGGCATTGCATTACAAAGGATACATGGACATTGCAAATAATAGACAAAGGATACAGGTTTCACTTCCATACTTTGCAAAAAGCGGCGGAATGCCAAACCTTCCACCAAACCAGAAGGCAGAGGCTTTAAGACAAATCAGCAAGTTACTTCAGATGAAAGCTATAGAAAGGGTACCATCTACAGAACAAGGCCAAGGATTTTACTCCAGACTATTCCTTGTGCCAAGAAAAGAAAACCAATGGAGGCCTATACTCGACCTGTCCGCACTGAACACTTATCTCATTGTGCCAAAATTCAAAATGCTGACCCTACAGCAACTTCTTCCCATGTTGGGCAAGGAGTCTTGGCTGGTGACTCTAGATCTCAAGGAGGCATACCTGCATGTCCCTATCCGACCAGATTGCAGAAGGCACCTCAGATTTCTTGCAGGATCAGAGCATTATCAATTCTCAGCATTGCCCTTTGGCTTATCTACTGCCCAGAGTATTCACGAAATGCCTGGCATCAGTAATTGCACACTGCAGACTTCAGGGAATTCAAATTTATCCATACCTGGACGACTGCCTAATACAAGCGGACAACAAGAAAAATTGTTAAAGGACTTGGCCTATGCCATACACCTGCTACAAACCTTGGGATACACAGTCAACATCCAAAAGTCAAGACTAGTACCATCCCAAAGGATAACCTTTTTGGGTGCGGATCTGGACACAATCACTCAGATGGCTTTTCTCACAGAAGAAAAACAAAAACAACTTCCAGATTACTTCATGACTCTGACAAGACAAACTCAGCTTACTGCAAGGAAAGTCCTGCAGGCCCTGGGTTACATGGCATCTTGCATAATTTTAATTCCACAGGCCAGGTTGCATATGAGGAAATTACAATGGTACCTAAGGAATGTATGGTCTCAACACAGTCACAGTCTAGAAACCATGATTCAAATCATTCCATGCCTTCAAAAGGAATTCCTGTGGTGGGCTCAGGCCTGCCTGCCAGTCCAACACAGGGTTGCCTTTCAACAAACCAAAAACAAGGCAGACCATCACCACGGACGCCTCAGACCGAGGATGGGGAGCACACATGGAGGACAAATGTATCCAAGGCCTATGGCCTCAAGGGCAGCTAAGCATGCACATAAACCAAAAGGAAATGCTGGCAGTAAGGCATGCAATCGAGGCATTCAGACCCTTCCTCCAGCAAGGGCATCTCTAAGGACAGACAACACCACGGTCATGTGGTACATAAACAAACAGGGAGGCACACATTCCTACCCTCTATGCCGGATGGCTATGAATCTGTGGAACCTATGCCTGAATCTCAATGTCCAGCTGCAGGCCAAATTCGTACCAGGAAAAGAGAATACTCTAGCAGACAGCTTAAGCAGAACTACCATGGATGCACACGAATGGATGCTGCATCCAGACATCTTCAAACTCATAACAAAGAAATGGGGAATCCCAGAGATAGATCATTTTGCCTCCCCACTCAACCACCAACTGAAGAAATTCTGCTCAAGGACATACCACCCACAAGCCTGGAGGGTGGACTATCTCTCTTTCAGCTGGAATGCCCTAACAGTATATGCCTTTCCACCTCTCCCATTGATGTACATGGTTCTACTGAAGATCAGGGAGGAACAGTCAAAAGTCATACTAATAGCTCCGGACTGGCCAAGACAACATTGGTACCCGCTATTGAGAAGCATGTCTCAGGCAAACTCATGGCCTCTTCCCCTATGGCCTCTTCTTCTAACGCAGAACAATTTCAAGACCCTGCATCCCAACTTGAAAACATTGCAGCTAACTGCCTGGAAGATTCCTTAAAGCCCAACCAAACAGTTTTATCTCAGAGGGTGAAGGACATTATTCTGGAGGCTCGCAAACCTTCCACAAGAAAGACATACTCAGCTAAATGGAAGAGATTTCTCATTTGGAGCGCATTAAAGAGCACCGATGTCACAGTGGCAAACCTAGCACACATCCTAGAATACCTAGCAGAATTGTTCCACAATGGCCTGTCTTATTCATCCATTAAGATTCATGCTTCAGCAATCTCAGCAGAATGCAATATGGATCCACCTATCTTCTCACACCCTCTTCAGACAATTTTTGAGAGGGATCAAAAATGTTAAACCTCCAAGAAGACCCCCCTTACCTGCATGGGATCTCAATTTTGTGCTGGAAAAACTGACACTAGCTCCTTTTGAACCAGCAGCTTCAGCAGACCTCCAGTTTTTATCTTGGAAAACTGCATTCCTTCTGGCAATCACTTCAGCAAGAAGAGTATCTAAGTTACAGGCATTAATGGCAGTGCAGCCTTTTCTTATTTTTCACCAGGATAGAGTGTCACTGAGAACCAATCCTACTTTCATGCCAAAGGTGGTATCTAGGGTATCCTTGAACCAAGCTATTCACTTGCCTACGTTCTTCCCTAACCCACAGAACAAAGGGGAAAAACTTTTGCACACCTTGGATATACACAGACAACTACGCTACTATTTGGACAGAACTAAAACTAACGGAAAAACTGACCAGTTTTTTGTAGCATATGCAACTGGGGTGCAAGGAAGAGCAATTTCCAAACAGACAATTTCAAAATGGATAGGAAATTGCATTCGTTTTTGCTACTCCTTTCATGGAAAGACAGTTCCTGAAAATATCAGGCCTCACTCCACAAGGGCCACAGCCACGACTATAGCTTTCCTACGAGGGGTGGCTACCAAGGACATTTTAGAAGCTGCTACTTGGAGCTCCGTGCATACATTTGCCAAGCATTACAATCTACCTTTATACTCCAGATCCCGAGCAGGGTTTGCAACTGCAGTACTGCAGGGGATCTTAACTACACCATAATTCTCTTAGTACCTCCTCCCTCAGATTGGCTATGGTATGCTACCCATATGTTATGACTGCAGATGCATCCTTGAAGGACATAGTACAGTTTTGTACCTACCATAAATGTAGATGTCCAATAGGTATGCATCTGCAGTCAGGATTACCCACCCTCCTTCCCCTCTGAGGTATTCCTAGGGTGCTTACCCCTCTTTCAGCTAGCTGGGGAAATCTATTATGGTGTATTTGTTTGTTTGTTTATATATGTATATAATTTGCAAATGTTTGGAACTTTTTCAGCTTATATCCAAATTTAGCCTTCCTAGAGGGCACCTGGCATCTGGGGCAAGGAAAACTGAGGAAAATGGCATCGGCTGATGCTTTTATATCCCGGACACTCTGACGTCGGGGAAAGTGCGACATCAGCCGAGGCCAGACCCAGACTTTGGAATCCGGCCGACTGAAGGGCTGCCTGAGGCAGGACAACCCATATGTTATGACTGCAGATGCATACCTTTCGGACATCTACATTTATGGTAGGTACAAAACTGTACTTTCTGCACTGTTTGGCAAAACTGTTCGCGACACTTTAGTCCAGAGCGAGAAAGACGGGAAGATGTTGTCTGCCGTCGGAGTCCGCTTCTCTGCTCCCCAGAGGTCTTTTTCCAAGAACCAAAAGGGTGAGAAGAAGATGTGGTTCCGAAAATAGTATCAGTCCCAGTCTGCTCCGGACAACCAGTCCTCTCGTGGCAGAGGAGGACAGGGAGGACGCCGTCCAAGAGGCAGAGGGGGGTCCCAGAAATTTTGGGTCCAGAGAACCTTTCTCTGAGAGGCCCATGCAGAACCCCTGAGGGGTTGCCCGGCTGCTCCACTCTGGAGGCAGTCGGGGGGGCGTCTTTCGAAGCACCTAGCAATGTGGGAGTCCATAACAACAGATCGCTGGGTGCTTCGCATCATATCCAGAGGTTACCAAATTCCCTTTATTGTAACCCTCAAAACCAAAAGCCTCCCCGACGTACCACCCAATCAAAGGGAGGCGGCTGCTACAAAAATTCAGCAGCTTTTGCAAATTAGAGCCATCCAACCCGTCCCCCCAGATCAGTTCGGATCGGAGTTTTACTCCAGGTTCTTTCTGGTGCCAAAAAAGACGGGGGACTTGAGATCCATTCTCGATCTCTCTCTCCTGAACCTGGCAGTACCCAAAGAAAAGTTCCGAATGGTCACTCTACAATCTGTTCTCCCCCTATTACGGGAGAACAACTGGATGTGCTCGATAGACCTCAAGGATGCGTACTACCACATTCTGGTGGACAGAAACTCCAGGAGGTTCCTCCGCTTCCGGCTGGGAGCCAGTCACTTTCAGTTCAGGGCCCTTCCCTTCGGTCTCACCTCAGCCCCCAGGGTGTTCACCAAAGTCTTGGCGGTTATAGCGGCCCACCTGAGACTTCAGGGAATTCAGGTCTTTCCACTGCGACTGGCTCCTCATCGCCCCAACAAGACATCTGCTCTGTTCAGGCAGGGATTATTTCCGCAACCTTGCTGCACATCTAGGGTTGACTATCAACACGGCCAAATCCTCTCTGGTCCCTACACAGGTAATAGATTTCATAGGGGCGAGATTGGATTCCAGAATAATGCTTGCCTTCCTGACTCCCGATCGGCTTCAGAACCTGAGGTTGCATACCCAGGCCATTCTCAGACTTCCTGCTCCACTGGCGGAATAGATCCTGAGGGCTCTAGGGTCCATGGTGGCAGCTATTCCTCTGCTGCCCCTAGCCCGTCTAAATATGAGGGTCCTGCAGTGGACCCTCCAAGTACAATGGTCCCCGTCTCGCAACCCCCTGTCCCATCCTATTCCCCTAAGCAGGGCTTGCAGAGGGTCGCTCATGTGGTGGCTCCAGTCCCCGAGTCTCCACACGGGACGACCATTCTCAATGCCTTCCCCCGTCGCCACAGTGACCACGGGCGCCTCTCGCTTGGGGTGGGGCACTATTCAGGCAGAACGGTCCAAGGCACGTGGAACGACACAGAGACCTCCTTGCATATCAATGTCCTAGAGATGAGGGCGGTGCTTTTGACGTTGCAGGCACTTCACAGCCTTCTTCCGATTGGGACGATTGCACTACAAATGGACAACATGTCGGTTGTCTAGTACATCAACAAACAGGGGGGAACCAGGTCTTATCTTCTTTGTCACGAGGCCATGAGAGTGTGGGAATGGGCAATATCCACCAACCGCTTTCTCATTGCAACACACATTCCGGGACGGTCCAACATCCCAGCAGACAGGCTCAGTCGTTCGATTCTGACTCCGTACGAATGGTCTCTCAATCCTCTAGTAGCGAAACAAATATTTGCCCAATGGGGGCAACCCTGTTGCTATCTTTTTGCCTCTCCTTCAAATACCAAATGCAATAGTTACTTCGCTCTAATCCCCCCTCAGGGGGAGTCCCCGAGAGACTGTCTAGTACATGCTTGGCCTCCCGGTCTCCTTTACGCTTACCCTCTATTGCCCATGATGCTGAAACTCTTACAGAAAGCCAGTCGGCTGGGGAGCAAAATGATCCTCATTGCCCCATTCTGGCCTTGTCAAACATGGTTCCCGTACCTGTGGTCTCACCTGATTCATCCACCATGGATTCTGGATCCACTTACGGATCTCATTACTCACCCTCTGGGTCTTCCGGCCCCCAACCTGGTCAACCTCAAGCTGACTGCTTGGTTGCTCCAGTTCCACTCCTGATAAGGACTCCCGGAATCTCCTCACCAGTCAAAGCCATCCTAGTAGCAGCACATAAACCTTCCACCAGAAGAGTCTATCGAAGTAAGTGGAAACGTTTCTCCATCTGAGCGGAGCACCATCACTTGGATCCTTTCATGGCGCCTCTTACGTCAGTTTTGGATTTTCTAACTACCCTTTTTCCTCAAGGGGCTAGCTGCTCTATAGTCAAGGTACAACTAGCAGCGATTTCGCATTATCATGTAGGGCATGAATTGGGCCCTCTAATTACTTCCAAGCTTTGTAAAGCTTTCCTCAAGGGTACCTTCCTTCTCAGACCTCCGGTCAGGGAGGTAGTATGCCCATGGGATTTGTCTTTGGTTCTCCAAGCCTTGACTAGCTCCCCTTTCGAGCCGGCGGCTATGGTTGATCTTAAATACCTCTTTTGGAAGACGGCCTTCTTGGTGGCCATTACTTCAGCTAAAAGGGTCTCTGAGCTTCAGGCTCTATGTGTTAAACCACCGTATTTAGCCTTCCATCAAGGTAGAGTTTACCTCAGGATCAATCCGTCCTTTCTGCCTAAGGTATCTTCGGAAGCTAATATTAATCAATCTGTTAATCTTCCCGTGTTCTTTCCCAATTACCAGAACAAAGGAGAGTACAAACTGCATTCCTTGGATGTGCACAGACAATTACGCTTTTATATTCATCGAACTGCTGGTCATAGGCAATCTGACCAGTTGTTTGTCTCCTTTGCCAAAACAAGTTTAGGCAAGTCAATTTCTAAAGTTACACTATCACGGTGGATAGCTAGTTGTATCCTCTTAGCGTATCGGAGTTCGGGAAGGCCTGCACCTCAGGGAGTCCGAGCTCATTCTACTAGGGCCGTCGCTACTTCGGCGGCTTTTAAATCTAGGGTTCCCTTAGATGATATTTGTTCCGCAGCCACTTGGGCCTCATCTCATACCTTTATCAGCCATTACAAACTGGATGTTGTCTCCAGAGGTAGGGCATCCTTTGGCTCTGCAGTGCTCCGGAATATTATTCCATAAAGGCCACCCAGGATTCAGGTAGCTGGGGGGGACTATGTCCCAAAGGTTGCTGAGAAATGAAGTTCCTTCTTCAGATTAAGAAGTTATGTACTCACCATAACGTTCCATCTGAGTAGGTATCTTCATTTGTCTGCAACCACCCCCCCCCCTCCTTCCCCCTGACCTATAGGATCTGTCTTGGATAAGCCCCTTCCGGGGCACAGTAACAATGGTTATATCGGGCAAACTTGATCTGAGGTCAGTCAGGGTTGGCAGGGGATTATGGGTAAAGGGAGGAGCTAGGAGCTCGGATCTATGCTGTGGTAAAAGTTGCCGGCTCCGATCCGAGATCGGATCCGTATCCCAAAGGTTGCAGACAAATGAAGATACCTACTCGGATGGAACGTTATGGTGAGCACATAACTTCTTAATTAGAATGGCTGAAGACTATTACCTTAATTAGGGGAAGCCAGCCGTCCCCCTCTAAGAGACTTAGAACTGATTTTCTTTGATTCTTCTGATCAGGAATCTGATGATGTCCTTCATGGATGCATCTGCAGTCATAACAACTGGGTTGTCCTGTCGTCAGGCAGCCCTTCAGTCGGCCGGATTCCAAAGTCCGGGTCCGGCTTCGGCTGATGTCGCACTTCACCCGACGTCATCTCTGTTGGTCTTCGGGTATAAAGGCATCAGCCGACGCCATTTTCCCCAGTCTTTCTTGCCGCGTGCGCCCGAAGCAGAAGCTGTTCGCAAGTGCCGGTCGGTCGGATCCAGAGATTACTTCTACCGAATACTACTTCGAAGACTTCTAAAGCTAAGTACCCCGTTGGGGACTCTTTCTTGCCTCAGCCGATGTCAGAAAAAGTTAGTAATTGATTAACCTGTGCGGGACAAATACCTCATAAAGATTTCCACTCTTACTGTCTGCCTTGTTTAGGCCCAGCCCGACGTAGCAGCCTGTTCGGCCTGTGCTTCTTTCAACCGACGAACGCTTAGGCGTCGGTCGGAGTTTGCAGAACAGTTTTTCGGTTCTGTTTTTGCGTACATTATGCCGTCGGATCCTCCGACTACCCAATCTGCCAAAAAACGCAAAGATAAAGACCGACTCTCGCGGTCCGCGGTTTCGGCCGAAACCATGGTTAAGCAAACCGCGAGTGTCTCGGTTTCGGCCGAAACCGAGAAAACTGATCAAAGTACAGCTGAATCTATCTCTACAACTGAGGCCCCTGCTACCACTTTTGAATCGGCCTCAGAAATTTTATCCACTACGGTGGTTGCCACTGACTTCTCAGACACCATTCCCTTGGATGTCTCTACCCCAGCACGTGGTGCTGCTAGGCCTCCAGCAGCCATGTCCATTAAGGCCTTCGCCAGGGCTAAAGCAGCCAAGACTACTAAAACAGTGCCTGTTAAACCCCCCACTACCAGGCCCTCTTCTAGTTCTCAAATGCTTACTTTGGCAGAAGATTTAATTTCATTAATTAGAGGATCTCAATCTCACCCAGACAGGGCCTCTCAGCCCCCAGAGAAGAGACCTAGGGCAGAGCGCCCTGAGCCAGTGTCCTCTGATGATTCTGCTGATGAATCAGACATAACTGACCAGCCAGAGGCTCCTTTCTCCAATTTTGAAGATTCTGATGCTGAAGAATCCATTCCAGCTGCTTCCCCACCAGAAGAATTCTCCTTTGGGGAAACCTTACATGCCATGCGAGAGCAGTTCCAATGGCAGCAACAGGATTTTTCAGACTCCAGAAAAAGACTTAGGACCTTTCTGCACCTTCCACAGCACAGGCCCTTAGCTATACCTCCTGTTCCCTCTGTGGTGGATGATGCTTTCAATGATGTCTGCTCCGCTCCAGATTCTTTACCCCCCAGCCCCTGCCAAACCAGACAGATTTTACAGGGTGCCAGATACTCATCACCACCTTTACAAGGCCCCACTTGCAGATCCCGAAACTATATCCCAGGGTCCCAAGGCAGTAGCCGCGACCATAGCTAAAAACCCTATTCCTTCTGAAAGGGAAGCAAGGTCATTAGACAGATGGGGTAAAAAGGTCTACACTTCAGCTACTCTCTCAGCTAGAGCTTTAAACTGTCAGTTTCACATGATACAATACCAAGAGTTTATGCTTGATCAGTTAACTAAAAAGCTAACCACTGATGAATCTCTTGATAAGAAATATGTATTAGAAATATTAGAAATAGCATACAACAGGTTAGTAACCATTCCTTAAAATGTGGCTATGATGCACTGGAGGCTTCATTTAGATCAGCCATGACTGGCACAGTGATAAGAAGGCATGCATGGCTAAAGGAGCAAGCTTTACCAGATCATGTTAAAGCTAAGTTGCTAGATGCTCCTATGGATAAGACAAGTTTGTTTGGTACACCTGCCCAGCAGGTTATGAAGAAAATGGAAGAAAAGGCAAAATCTGTTCAAACGGTTAAAGATTTCTTGCAGGTTCAACCCCCAAGGTTTAGCAGGAACTGGCCTGCCAAAAATTGGTCCTTTCCTGACTCCACAAGATCTCAAAGGGGCAGGAATAGACGCTCCAGAGGCAGAAACCAATCCAGAGGAGGTGCCTACAGAGGACGACAGTGGCAAGGTAACAACAGAGGCACAGACACAACCACTGCCACTACATCAACACAACCACAGTGACTTAAGGCTAAATCCGCCTACCAGGGAACAAATAGCAGCTCCTCTAGGCGGAAAGTTAACCTTATTTTCAAAGAACTGGCACTACATAACAAAAGACAAGTGGATTTTACAAACCATAGATCAAGGTTACCGGTTCCACTTCCACACTTTACCAGTCAAAAGAGGAATGCCAAATCTACCTCCAAATCAAAAACAGAGGCTCTACAACAGATAATGGAGTTAGCAAACATGAGAGCTGTGGAAAGAGTGCCAACAGCAGAGCAAGGAAAGGGTTCTACTCCAGACTATTCCTAGTTCCAAGAAAGGAAAAAGTTGGAGACCAATTCTCGACCTGTCCACCTTAAATACATACATCATTGTCCCAAAATTCAAAATGCTGACCCTACAGCAACTTCTTCCCATGCTGGGCAAGGAGTGTTGGCTGGTAACTCTAGATCTCAAGGAGGCATACCTGCACATCCCCATTCGACCAATCTGCAGAAGATACCTCAGATTTCTTGCAGGATCAGAGCACTATCAATTCTCAGCATTGCCCTTTGGCTTATCTACTGTGCCCAGAGTATTCACAAAATGCCTGGCATCAGTAATCGCCCATTGCAGACTACAGGGAATTCAAATTTACCCATACCTGGACGACTGCCTGCTACAAGGGCACAACAAAAGCAAGCTGACAACAGATTTACAAAGGGTCATTTACTTGCTACAAGCACTGGGATACACAGTCAATTTACAAAAGTCAAGGCTGATACCATCCCAAACAAGGACATTCTTGGGCGCTGAATTGGACACAGTAAAACAAATGGCATTCCTAACTACAGAAAAACAAAAAGAACTCCCTCTTTACTTCTTGGCACTAACAAAACTGAACAAGTTAACAGCAAGAAAAGTACTGCAGGCCTTGGGCTTCATGGCATCATGCATAATCTTGGTCCCATTTGCCAGACTACATATGAGAAAACTACAGTGGTACCTAAAGAATTTATGGTCCCAACACAGACACAGCCTAGAAACAGAAATCCCACTAATTCCATGCTTAACACAGGAGTTCCTATGGTGGGCTCAGGCATGCCAGTCAAACCCAGGCCTACCCTTTCGCAGATGTCAAGCAAGCCAGACCATCACAACAGACGCTTCAGACCTAGGATGGGGCCCACATGCTGGACAAATGCGTGCAAGGATTGTGGACACAGGATCAACTTCACCTGCACATCAACCTAAAAGAAATGCTGGCAGTAAAACTGGCAATCCAAAAGTTCAGACCATTTCTCAAAGAGGGCCAGTTGATGATAAGGACAGACAACACCACAGTCATGTGGTACATCAACAAACAGGGAGGCACTCATTCATACCCCCTATGCAGAATGACTTTGGAGCTGTGGACCCTGGCACTCAGCTACAACATCCAGTTACAAGCAATAAAAGACAATACTCTAGCAGACATATTAAGCAGAACCACATCGGATGCCCACGAATGGAAGCTGCACCCGGACATCTTCAAGACCATCTCAAAGAAATGGGGAATGCCTCAGATAGATCTATTCGCATCACCTCTCAATCACCAGCTCAAAAAATTCTGCATAAGGACATTCCACCCACTAGCATGGAAAGTGGATTCGCTCTCCTTCAGCTGGAAAGGCCTAACAGCATATGCATTCCCACCTCTTCCCTTGATACACAAAGTACTACTAAAAATCAAGGAAGAACGTCCAAGGATAATCCTGATAGCTCCAAACTGGCCAAGACAACACTGGTACCCACTGCTGAGGAGCATGTCTCGGAACAATATGTGGCCAATACTCCTGATGCCTTTGATGTTAACTCAGAACAACTACAGCATCATACATCCAAACCTAAAAATGTTGCAACTGACTGCATGGAACATCACATAGCAGCAGCTAATCCAGAACTCTCCCAAAGAGTTAAAGACATTATTCTTGAAGCACGCAGACCTTCAACAAGAAGGAACTATGCTGGAAAATGGAAAAGGTTTGTCATTTGGAGTTCTGAAAGAGGAAAAGATGTGTCAAACATAGATATGCCTAACATTCTGGAGTATCTGGCCGAACTTCTTCATTCAGGCCTGTCCTACTCCTCCATCAAGATACATGCATCAGCTATTTCAGCAGAATACAGCTTTGATCCACCTGTTTTTTCGCACCCTTTGCTCAGGCAGTTCCTCAGAGGAATCATGAATGTAAAACCTCCAAGGAAACCACCATTACCAGCTTGGTACTTAAACTTTGTGCTAGAAAAGTTGACACTATCACCCTTTGAACCAGCAGCAACAGCAGACCTACAACACCTGTCATGGAAAACTGCTTTCCTACTGGCAATTACTTCAGCAAGGAGGGTTTCAGAACTACAGGCCTTAATGGCAGTGCAACCCTTCCTAATCTTCCACCAAGATAGAGTGTCCATGAGGACTAATCCTACATTTATGCCTAAGGTGGTATCCAGAGTGTCTTTAAACCAGACAATCCACCTACCTACCTTCTTTCCCAACCCACAAAACAGAGGGGAAAGAATACTGCATACCTTGGATGTACATAGACAGCTACGCTACTACTTGGACAGAACAAAAAGTAGCAGAAAGACTGACCAACTTTTTATAGCCTATGCAACAGGAAGGGAAGGAAAAGCTATTTCCAAACAGACAATCTCCAAATGGATAGGAAATTGCATACGATTCTGTTACTCCTTCCATGGAAAACCAATTCCACAGAACATAAGACCTCATTCTACAAGGGCAACAGCCACTACCACAGCCTTCTTACGAGGAGTGGCAACCAAAGACATTATTGAGGCGGCTACTTGGACCTCCGTGCATACATTTGCCAAGCATTATAATTTGCCTCTATATTCCAGATCCCGAGCAGGGTTTGCTACTGCTGTACTGCAAGGGATCCTAAACACACCATAATCTACTTTTATCCTCCTCCCCTAGTTGGCTATGGTATTCTACCCAGTTGTTATGACTGCAGATGCATCCATGAAGGACATAGTACAGTTTTGTACCTACCATAAATGTAGATGTCCGAACTGGATAGCATCTGCAGTCAGGATTACCCTCCCTCCTTCCCCTCTGTGGTACTCCTAGGGTGTTTACCCTCCTAATAGCTAGCTGGTGGGGAGTCTTTTATGGTATATTTGTTTGTATATATGTACATACATGCTTATTTTTGTGTTTACCTCTATCTTTTTGGAAACATTGGCATCTATCCAAATTTTAGCCTTCAAGAGGGCTACTGGCATCTGGGGCAAGAAACACTGAGGAAAATGGCGTCGGCTGATGCCTTTATACCCGAAGACCAACAGAGATGACGTCGGGTGAAGTGCGACATCAGCCGAAGCCGGACCCGGACTTTGGAATCCGGCCGACTGAAGGGCTGCCTGACGACAGGACAACCCAGTTGTTATGACTGCAGATGCTATCCAGTTTGGACATCTACATTTATGGTAGGTACAAAACTGTACTTTTCTGCTCCTTCTGATTACCAGGATTTGCCCTCATCTACTTATGAGGATTCTGATGCAGAGGATACCATTCCCTCTGCTTCCCCTCCATAAGATTTTTCTTTTGGTGAAAACTTGCATACTCTTAGGGAGCATTTCTGCTGGGAAAGCCAGGATTACTCTGAGTCCAAAAAGAGACTTAGGGAATTCTTACTCCTTCCTCAACACAGGCATTCAGCTATCCCTCCTGTTCTTGACATTGTAGATGATGCTTTCTTGGAATCTAGCCTTATCCCAGACACTTTGCCTTCAGCTCCCAGAAAACCTGACCGGTACTACAGAGTAAAGAAAATAAATAAATAAATGAAGAAATACCAAACCAACAGGCTAAAATCCAGGAACTTTAATAGATGTATCCAAAAGAGTGGTAATAGCTTTCACAGTGACCACACCGCTTAGTCAGACAACATTAACTAAGAAATACAAGTCTTTTATACAAAGTGTGACCAATAAAAAGCCCTTAATTATGATGTCCTCAAAAAGTTACACATTTTTTTAAAATAACACATACTGCAGAAAACATGTTCATATATCATGAGTAAAAACAGCTGTAAAATGCATGCAAACATATTGCACTTATAAAAATATATATGAAAGTAAAGCATATTTACGTTTAGACCAGGTGATTTTTCTGCATTCAACAATAAAATCCATTTTTATTCTATAGTTTGTGTGGTTTTTAAAATCATCTCCTCTTAAATTAGTGTCTAAAACTTGCAATACAAACAACCTAAATGAGTGTGTAGTATCATGGCTCATATGTACTGCTAAGGCATTACTATCTTTTTTATTCTTTGTCTCTCTGATGTTCAAGGACCCTATCCTTAAAGGGTCTATTTGTCTTGCCAACATAAAATGCATGACATAGTTGACAGAAAGAAAAATGTACAAGGTTGTATGTTTTGCAGTCAGCATAAAAATCCAACATTAATTGTGAATCTCAAAACTGTGTGTGTGTATGACAGACAGATAAAGTTAAATTTACAGGCTGAACAACTTCTGCAAGGAAATGTACCAATCCTGTCGGATAATGGGTTCCCTTTCTCTGATATATTGGACTTATAACAAAGATGTTGCTTAAGGGATTTATTTCTAAAAGAAAAATGTGGAGTAATTCCTATCTTGTCTTTTAACTCGGGTACACTGTTCAGTATCTTCCAGTTATTCTTTATAATGTCACAATATTGACTTATATGACTAGAATATTGTAGAGGCACTCTAAAAAAAATATTACTGGTAGAGTCCTGTTGCCGTCCTACTGCAACTGTGTGCTTGTAGTTGATTTTTATTGTGTAAAAGTGCATTCCTGCGTGTGGGTTTTCTATATAAGCTGGTATGTACAGAATCAGTCTGCTTTGTCTATTTTGACATCTAGAAATTCTAAATGTTCAAAAGAGTGTACACATGTAAATTTCAGAAAAGAAGTGGTACTATGCATGTACTATGCATGCATTTATAAGTATTGGTATCTTATAGAAGTACTTTCATGTGATTCAGGTACATTTCTCTATCCAAAGCCACAATGCCACCACCTTTGTCGGCTGGTCTAATTTCCAAGGCACGTGTATTCTTAAGTTCTTTTAAGGCTGTATAGTCTTCTGAAGACATATTAGAAAAGTGTGCCCTAGTGCCATGTTGAAAGAAGTCCCTAAACTCAGTTTTACACATATCAATAAACGTTTGTATAGTAGGGTGAGGTAGAGGTATAAAAATGCTAGGTTTCTTAAAAGATTCAAAAATATCATTGTTACTATCAGAGTATAAGGTTTTTAAAGTCAAAGACCTACCTAGTAACCTTAAGTCTTTTAACAGTTCAGCTTGGTCTACACGTTTGGATGGTACAAACGAGAGACCCTTATTTAGCAGTTCAGCATGTGCTTGTGCAAGTTCTAATGAAGAAATGTTATGCACCAAACCACATTTAAAATCTCCGTTTCTTCACTACTTGTGTCCTTTCGATGCTCTGCTGTCGCTATAGCCTCCCTTTCCGACCCATACTCCTCGACCTGTTCCTGATGGGTAGAGGATTTGATAAAGAAAAAGCTGTTGGCATTTTGTTGCCTAAATAATCCTCCTGTTTTGTGCCATTTACTTCTTCCTGATATGGTGGAACAAAAGAGTGTGTTTCCATTTGAACAGTATTACTTGTAGAAGCACTAGATGCATTCAATATTATATTATCCTGCTGTAGGATGCTAGAAAAAGTTTTCATGCTCTTTTTAAAAGCAGAAGCATCATTCCGTTCCTGTGATGCATCCACAGGGGCGTTTACTTGTTCGTAGGAAGTGGAAGCAGCAACATTAGCCAGGTCGTCTTTTATTGGCTCCCGGGGTATTTGAGTAGCAGCAGAAGCTACCACTGGCGTCGGTTGTTCTTGCACCAGGAAAAGACAACATTATTTTGAAAATCCCGAACATCTCTCTGAATTTTCTTAATTTTTGCAGACTGAAGACGTTTTTCATATAAAACAATGTTGTCATGCAGTTTATTTAGTCTGTCAGCTATAATATTTAGGGAGAACTTACTGGTGATATGCTTCTCCGTTTCTAAAATGTCAGCAGACAGATCTTTCGCCATTGGTAGAAAAAAGTCTAGTAAAAGATTAATGTACTCAGTACTAAAGTTTAGATTTAACTTCTGCCATCTTCTGAGGAGTTCTAGATAAGTATCCCCATAGCTGGGCATGTTAAGAATCTGAAGACCTCTAGGAATGTGTTTCAAAGAAGCCTCCAGGTGCAGTAGCTGCCACTGTAGGCATTTGTATTTGTATAATTTGTTTTCCAGGTCTCTTTAATTTTTTGTAAACTCCAGAGTCTGGTCATTTGTGTTAAAGTCTAGAGATGGTTGTGAAATAAAAGTCTCATCCAATAGCGGATTGTTAGCAATATTCAGTATCTGTGTAAGACTATCATATCCCATATCTGCAGCATTTTCAGTGTCATTAGTTAACTCAACATTAGTAGATTCAGCCATGTTCCTGCTCCAAATAACAAAGTAGCAACGCAAAAAGTATATATGATAGCAGGATAAAGGTTGGCAAGACAAAAATAAGAATAAAATAAATGAGGAAATACCAAACCAACAGGCTAAAATCCAGGAACCTTAATAGATGTGTCCAAAAGAGTGGTAAGCGCTTTCACGGTGACCACACCGCTTCATCAGACAACATAAATACAAGTCTTTTATACAAATAAACAAAAAGGCAGTGGTAAAGAGAAAGAGGCTCGACTCACTTGTTGTTCGTTCCACACTTTATTAACACTCACAGCGCTCCAACACACGTAAAGCACATTAACGCTTTTCACAAGACACAATGCGTTTTCATTTCCAATGACTTCTTCGGATGTACAACAGAATACATATCAACCACTCCCTTATCCTTATATATTCTTTAAATAAATTAACCAATAAAACATTTAAATACTTTTAATTAGTAAGCACTTCCTTAGGAAACAGACCAAAATATATGCCACACATATAAAAAACACGCTTTAAAAACCTAACTTCTTTTATACAAAGTGTGACCAATAAAAAGCCCTTAATTATGATGTAATCAAAAAGTTACACTTTTTTTAAAAGCACACACACTGCAGAAAACATGTTCATATATCATGAATAAAAACAGCTATAAAATGTGTGCAAACATATTGCACTAATAAAAATGTATATGAAAGTAAAACATTATTTGTCTAAGTCTACGTCCTTTCAGGAAAGGTTTCAGTGAAAAAAAAAAAAACATTTAGATCAGGTGTTTTTTCTGCATTCAACAATAAAATCCACTTCTGTTCTATAGTTTCAGTGTGGTTTTTAAAATCACCTCCTCTTAAATTAGTGTCTAAAACTTGCAATACAAAGAACCTAAATGTGTGTGTAGTACCATGGCTCATATGTGCTGCTAAGGCATTACTATCTTTTTTTATTCTTTGTCTCTCTGATGTTCAAGGACCCTATCCTTAAAGGGTCTATTTGTCTTGCCAACATAAAATGCATGACATAGTTGATAGAAAGAAAAATATACAAGGTTACACCATATCAGGAAGAAGTGAACAGCACAAAACAGAAGAGGGATTTTTTAGGCAACAAAAAGCCAACAGCTTTTTCTTTATCAAATCCTCTACCCATGAGGAACAGGTCAAGGAGTATGGGTCGGAAAGGGAGGCTACAGCGACAGCAGAGCATCGAAAGGACACAACAAGTAGTGAAGAAATGGAGATTTTAAATGCAGGTTTGGTGCATAACATTTCTTTATTAGAACTTACACAAGCACAGGTTGCACTGTTAAATAAGGGTCTCTCGTTTGTACCATCCAAACGTGTGTAGACCAAGCTGAACTGTTAAAAGACTTAAGGTTGCTTGGTAGGTCTTTGACTTTAAAAACCTTGTACTCTGATGGTAACAATGATATTTTTGAATCTTTTAAGAAACCTAGCATTTTTATACCTCTACCTCACCCTACTATACAAACATTTATTGATGTGTGAAACTGAGTTTAGGGACTTGTTTCAGCATGGCACTAGGGCTAACTTTTCTAATATGTCTTCAGAAGACTATACAGCCTTACAAGAACTTAAGAATACATGTGCCTTGGAAATTAGACCAGCCGACAAAGGTGGTGGCTTTGTGGTTTTGGATAGAGAAATGTACCTGAATCAATGAAAGTACTTCTATAATGATACCAATACTTATAAATGCATTCCTAAGCATGTAGTACATAGGATAACTGAGAAGGTTTCTTTTATGATATTTGATTTACTGATGACTGGCTTGATTAATGAAGACCTTTTTAAGTTCTTGAGTGTTAATCATCCTTTAACCCTCACAGTTTATGGCCTCCCCAAAATTCACAAAAATTGTGTTATTCCACCTATGAGGCCAATAGTTTCAGGAGCTGGATGGTGCACTGGACCATTGTCTATTTATATAGAAAAGACATTACACCCTCTATTAGAATTGTGTGACAGTGTTTTGAAGGATATAAAAACTTTCCTTCAGAGGTTGTATGATAGAATTTCGACCATCAGTGTTAACTATATGGTTGTTGCGCTTGACATAGTCATTATTTACGGTCATCCCCAATGATTGGGGCATAAATAATGTAAGGGAATTCTTACATGGTAAGGAAGGCTTTTCTGATGATAACATAAAACTTATATTTTCCCTATTAGAGATTGTGTTAGAAAATAATATTGTTCTATTTGAAAAGGAATTTTTTTCTGCAAAAGGATGGCGTGGCCATGGGCACTACCTGTGCCAATAGCTACGCTAACCTAGTTTTGGTGCAATGGGAACATCATTTATTGTCAAACAGTAATGTATTTGCAGAGCAGCTTCTTTGGTATGTACGTTTTGTTGATGGTATTTTTATGTTATGGGGTGGCACAGTTGATGATTTGAATAATTTCATGAGGTACATGCATAGTACCACTTATTTTCTTAAATTTACATGTGTACACTCTTTTGAACATTTAGACAAAGCAGACTTTGATTCTGTCCATACCAGCTTATATAGAAAACCCACACACAGGAATGCACCTTTAAACAATAATAGTATGCATTCAAGGCATATAATGAGAAATATGCTTAAATGACAGGTATATAGAATACTTAGGCTTCATAATGATGATACAGTTGCACGCAAAGCTCTTGAATCTTTGAAAAATTATTTTTTAGAAAGGGGCTATCGAGAAATAGATACCTGCATCTCCGAAGCTTGGAAGCAGAGATTAGATAGATGCAGGCCTTATTTTAAATCAGCTATGGTGGTGGTGCTGCGGTAGCGTTGTCACCTCACAGTAAGACGATGTCCTGTTTGATTCTCAGCTAAAGCGTCTTCTGTGTGGAAACATGCATGAATGGGCATATCTTCGTTGAAGGTTGTGCGTCAGAGCTGACAGCTCGGCACGTAAACATCTACTGCCAATCATTAGCAGACCGGAGTTCCGCTGTGGCGACCCCTAACCGGAAAAAGCCAAAAGACACAGCAACAACAAGCACACATGCAGTAGGATGGCAATAGGACTCTACCAGTAATATTTTTAGAGTGCCTCTACAATATTCTTGTGATACAAGTCCATATTGTGACATTATAAAGAATAACTGGAAGATACTGAACAATGTACCTGAGTTAAAAGACAAGATAGGAAGTACTCCACATTTTTCTTTTAGAAATAACAAATCCCTTAAGCATCATCTTTGTTATAAGTCCAATATGTTAGAGAAAGGGAACCCATTGTCTGACAGGAGAAGAAGTTGCATAAGTTGTTCAGCCTGTAAATGTATCTTTACCTGTCTGTCATATACACACCCAGTTTTGAGATTTACAATTAATGTTGATTTTTATGCTGACTGCAAAACGTACAACCTTGTATATTTTTCTTTCTGTCAACTATGTCATGCATTTTATGTTGGCAAGACAAATAGACCCTTTAAGGATAGGGTCCTTGAACATCAGAGAGACATAAAGAATAAAAAGATAGTAATGCCTTAGCAGCACATATTATGAGCCATGTACCACACGCTCATTTAGGTTCTTTGTATTGCAAGTTTTAGACACTAATTTAAGAGGAGGTGATTTTAAAAACCACACAAACTATAGAGTAGAAGTGGATTTTATTGTTAAATGCAGAAAAAACACCTGGCCTAAACATAAATAATATGTTTTACTTTCATATATATTTTTATAAGTGCAATATGTTTGCGTACATTTTATAGCTGTTTTTATTCAGGATATATGAACTTGTTTTCTGCAGTATGTGTTCTTTTAAAAAAAAATGTTACTTTTTGATGACATCATAATTAAGGGCTTTTTATTGGTCACACTTTGTATAAAAGACTTGTATTTCTTAGTTAATGTTGTCTGATGAAGCGGTGTGGTCACCATGAAAGCGCTTACCACTCTTTTGGATACATCTATTAAAGTTCCTGGATTTTAGCCTGTTGGTTTGGTATTTCTTCATTTATTTTATTCTTATTTTTGTCTTACTAACCTTTATCCTGCTATCATATATACTTTTTGCTTCGATACTACAGAGTACCTGACTCTCACAAGTTCCTCTTCAAGAATCCTTATGCGGATCCAGAGACCATGTCCCACTGACCAAAAGGCATTAAGGATACTGCTGCCAAAAATTCTACCCCTTCTAATAGAGATTCTAGAGCCTTGGACAGATGGGGTAAGAAGGTATACACTTCTGCTACTTTGGCCATTAGGGCTTTAAATTGCCAGTTTCATATGTTCAAAGTATCAGCAGCATATTATGGGACTACTTAAACAGAAGATGATGTTGATTCCTGACTGCTGAAAACAAAGAATTGAAAGATTTAATGCATTCTGCAGAACAAGTTGGTAAACATACTTTGCAATGTGGTTTTGACGCTTTAGAAGCATCTTGCAGGGCTGCTCTCACTGGGTCTGTATTTAGAAGGCATGCTTGGCTTAAGGAGCAAAACTTGCCAGATCATGTTACAGCTAAATTACTGGATGCTCCCTTAAAACCAAGACCGCCTTTTTGGCAACAAAGCAGAATAAGTCCTCAAAAAGATGGCGGAAAAGGCTCAATCTATGCAAACTGTTAAAGATTTCCTACAAGTACAGCCTTCCAGATTCAGTAGGCATTGGCCTTCAAAGAACTGGTCCTTTCCAGTCCCTTCCATGCTTTCTTAGTCCAAACCCAGAAACAGCAGACCACCTAGGCTACAGTCCCAGGCTACTCACAGATCTAAGCAGTGGGGTGCTCCCACTTCCAAAGCAGGGAGTAGTAAGCCACATCCCTACGGAAAAATGGCACAATGACTTAGCCTTAACCCTTCCAAGCCCTGCTTAACTACCTGCTCCCTTAGGAGGAAAGCTTGCCCTGCATGCAAAAAACTGATAACTGATTACCCAGGACAAATGAGTTTTGAACACAGTTTCCCAAGGATAGAGATTCCACTTCTACACACTACCAACCCCAAATGGTTGGCCAGACCTACCCCCAAATCAGTGGGCAGATGCCCAACAGCAGGTTCTCTCTCTTCTCAGTATCCGGACTATTTAGCCTGTCCCAGCAGAACAAAGGGGACAAGGTTTTTATTAAGACATTTTATGGTACCCAGAAAAGACAACTCCTGGTGTCCTATCCTGGACCTCTCTAATCTCAACACGTTTCTGATGGTTCCAAAATTCAAAATGCTAACTCTTCAACAGCTTCTTCCTATGCTAGCCACCATAGACTTAAAGGAAGCTTACCTGCACATCCTAATAAGAAGATCCTGCAGACAATACGTACATTTCAGGGTGGGCTCCATGCACTTTCAGTTCTCTACACTTCCCTTTGGCTTATCTACTGCGCCCTAGGTGTTCACAAAGTGTCTAGCTCCAGCTATTGCATTTTGCAGGCAGAGAAATATTCATATTTACCCATACTTGGACGATTGTCTGATTCAGGCAGAAAGCCAGGACTTGCTGTTACAATACCTGGCATTCGTAAAGAAACTTCTAACGTCACTGGGGTACACCATCAACGAAAAGATGTCTCAACTAGTACCCTGCCAACCGATTGTATTCCTGGGAGCAAGCTTGAACGCAACTTCCCAGATGGCATTCCTCACTTCGGAGAAACAAGTTTATTTGACAACCTACTTCAAACTATTGGCCACAAAACCCCAGCTATCTGCAAGGAAAATACTGCAAGCTCTGGGGTTCATGGCCTCTTGCATTCTACTAATTCCATATGCAAGACTGCATATGAGGAAACTCCAATGGTATATAAAAAGCCTGTGGTGTCAACCTTCTCAGGACCTGGAAACAATGATTTTTATCATTCCTTGTATGAAGACAGAGTTCCTTTTGGAGGGCAGAGGCCTGCTACCACAACAAGGGACTCCCTTTCACTCTACCCCCTGCCACCCAAATTCTAACAGACACATCAGACTATGCATGGGGGGCTCACATGGCAGGGAAGTGCATTCAGGGCAAATGGAACTCGAGACAGATGCACCTGCATATCAATCAGAAAGAAATGTTAGCTGTACAGAATGCTCCGACAGCCTTCAAAGACCGTTTTCTTCCAGGACAACTATTAGTAAAGACAGACAACACCACAGTTACGTGGTACATAAACAAGCAGGGGTGGAACCCACTCGTATCCTCTCTGCAGACTAGCCATGGCTCTGTGGAACACAGCTTTGAGTTACCAAGTACACCTACAAGCACAATTCCTGCCATGCAAACTAAATTCACTGGCAGATGACTTAAGCAGAAATCTCATGGACCCACACAAATGGAAACTAGAACCCAAAATATTCAACCTCTTGATGAACAAATGAGGGACCAGAGGTAGACCTGTTTGCCTCCCCTCAGAACTACCAGTTGAACAAATTCTGCACAAGAACTCCCCACAGTCAAGCTTGGAAAGTGGATGCCCTGTCCTTTACCTTGGAAAGCCTCTTGGTTTATGCCTTTCCCACCTCTGCCTCCCCTCTCGAAGGTTCTTCTAAAGATCAAACAGGACAAGCCAAGGACAGTACTGATTGCACCAGACTGGCCACGCCAGCACTGGTACCCCCTCTTGCGCATTATGACACTGCTACAACCATGGCACCTGCCTTATACCCCTTCCCTGCTGTCCCAGCAGGCGGGCCAGATTCTGCACCCTCAGCTTCAAACGTTGAACTTTGCAGCCTGGCTAATTCCTTGAGCTCTCCTATAGCATGCTTCAGTAAGCAGGTGCTGGATGTCATTATGGAGGCAAGGAGGTCTAGTACTTGAAAATCCTATGCTGAAAAGTGGAGAAGATACTGTTCCTGGAGCCAGGCTCAGACGATGGGCACAATAGTGCCCAGCTTACCTCATATTCTAGAGTACTTAACAGAAATGCTCCACAAGAGCCTGTCCTTCTCGTCAATTAAAATCCATGCCTCTGCCATTTCAGCACATTATAATACTGAGCCACACCTCTTCTCTCACCCCTTGCTAAAACAATTCCTTAGAGGGGCCAGAATTTTAGGACCCCCCCCCTCCCCCCCCAGGAGAGCTTCCACTCAAGCCTGGGACCTTAACATTTGTATTGGGAAAGCTCCCCCCGAGCCAGCTGCAAAAGCAGAGTTGAAATTCCTTTTTTTTTGGAAAACAGCCTTCCTTCTAGTCATCGCTTCAGCAAGAAGAGTGTCTGAATTACAGGCCCTCATGGCAGTGGAACCCTTCATTATCTTCCATGCAGACAGGGTTTCCCTCAGGACTAATCCTTTATACCCAAGGTGGTGTCTAGTGTGACCCTAAATCAGTCCATTCATGTGCCTACTTTTTTCCCTAATCCACAAAACAAAGGGGGATGAATACTGCACTCTCTGGACGTACACAGACAACTTAGATTCTGTTTGGACAGGACTAAGCCTGTCAGAAAATCTTAACAGCTGCTAGTTGGCTTTGCTGCAGGGGCAGAGGGGAAGGCCATTTCAAAGCAAACCATTTCCAAATGGATAGCCCATTGCATTAATTTCTGCTGCAAGCTCCATGGAAAACCTACCCCACAGGGAATAAGATCACATTCCACCAGGGCTGCATCTACCTCAGCGGCATTTCTTAGAGGAGTCCCTACGAGGGACATCCTAGAAGCTGCTACCTGGAGGTCTGTACATACCTTCACCAAGCATTACCACATGCTTATCTTTTCTAAATCCAGAGCTGGATTTGCCACTGCAGTCTTGCGGGGCTTAATAGCTGGTCCTAATGCTCTATAACTTCCTCCTCCCTTCCTTAGCTTTGGGAATCGACCCAAATGTGATGACTGCAACAGTGAAACATGAAGAACATAGTACAGTTGTGTACACTTACCATAAATGTAGATGTTCGAATGTATTCACTGTTGCAGTCCTGGTTACCCTCCCTCTAAACCCCTGACTTCTCTTGGCTCTACCTTTCCTTCTTGTTGGTATATTTATTTTTTTTTGTGTATTTGCTTTTTGATGGGGGTGTACCATACCATATAATTGCTTCCTATTGTGGGGGCACCTGACATCTGGGGCAAGAAAAACTGATGTAATGGCATCGGCTGCATGTTTTATACCACTGATGACCTGACATCAGGGAAGAAGTGACAGCATCCAATGCAGAAATCTGAAGATTCTGGTAT
Source organism: Protopterus annectens (assembly GCF_019279795.1). Classification (NCBI taxonomy): domain Eukaryota; kingdom Metazoa; phylum Chordata; order Ceratodontiformes; family Protopteridae; genus Protopterus; species Protopterus annectens. Next base: position 995,452,619 of record NC_056726.1, on the reverse strand, counting down.
TCAGGCTGGCTGAGGGCTACCTGCAGGCAGATAACCCTAATGTGACGACTGCAACAGTGAATATACTCTATCATCTACATTTATGATAAGTGTGCACAACTGTACTATTTCCTGACATGGGTTCTGTCCTTTCCTCATTCTTTCTTTTCTGTCTGCCTCTCATGTTTTTTATTTAGGACGATGGCAGAAAAACCTAAAAGCTCCACTACGGGCTTCAAACAGTGTACAGAGTGCAGCATGAAAATGCCAAACTCAGATAATCATGACTGTTGTGTACATTGTTTGGGTGTACCCCACTTGAGTGTTGACTGTACAGTCTGCAAGGGTTTCAGCAACAGAACTCTAGTAGAGAGGAAAAATAAACTTATTCTCAAAGGGCTCCTTAAAGCCCCATTCGAGGAAGCCTTGCCTAATGCGACCAGTCACCTCCGGCCTTTGGATCAAAATCCTCTCGTTCGGCACTGACTATTAAGAAGCATAAGCGTGCATCTGCAGGTTCCTGTTCGGAACTGAAAGCTAAAGTTCCGAAGCTTTTGGAGTAGTCTAAACCTTTGGCACCGATACCCATACCGGTGCCTTTAACAGCGACCATGGCACTTAACCTTTAACTACTGTCATTCCTACCTTGTCCATAGTTCTGACAGCGATAACTACTGTAACTACTGCTGTGCCGCTGCCAATATCTCCCATGACCCAGTAGATGGTGCCGAAGACTGATATTTCCAGTCAACCCACGACCACTTATTCCCCTTCCTTGGTCAACTACCCTAGTCCTTTCCTAGATATATCAAAGTCTCCTCCTGGGTTGTCTGTCCACTCCACCAGAAGTCTCTCTGAAGTTGATATTTTAAGGTTGGTTGACCAGATCCTGACAGCCAGGGGTCTTCCCTAATCTTCTCAGCCCTCTTTCCCTTCAGGTGTAAGGGGCTTCTCCCCTTCAACCTCCTCTTATTGTCCTCCTCTGACCTTTTCATAGGCTTTAGAGCTCTCAACTCCAGCCTCGCAGGTTCCAATGGCTTTGGTGCTGACAACCTTTTTGTCTTCGCAAAGTTTGGCTCCTTTGGTGCTTTCATTACAATCTGTTCCCCGGGACTGTGCCTCTGCCATCGGGCCCAAGGAGGTTTGAGTCAGCTGCAAGGTTTTCTATGGAGCCGGCCTTGCCTCTTCAGGCTGCACCGACAGAGGACCAGTCCTTGGTTTTGGTTTGTCAGGTGGGTCTCTCGGGGCAGGGTGTGACCCTGGTTCTGAGTTTCTCTTTTCCAGGCTCCCATCCCTTCTCAGGTGGTCCTGCTTTTCAAGCCATGGAAAGGGCTTTGGCCACTGTCTCGTCTCAAGTGGCTCCTGTGTTACCAGAGTCTCCCTGTGACCGCAGGTTTTTTGGTTCAACCTCCAGCATCGACCCCTGGACAGTGAGCCCCAAGGACACAAGACTTACTACTAAAGGTACCCTCTTCCAAGTCCTCTTCAGATGTTCCCACTGAAGAACCTCCTGGAAAGAGATTGTGTAAGAGGAAACACCTTGATTCTACCAAGAAATCTGTTGTGGAAGACATTGATTTCGATGAGGGTTCCCCACGGTCACCCCTAGAAGACATCTCCTTGGGAGACATTCTTGAGATCCTAGAACAGAGGGGTGATTAGAAGCCTAAAGACCCTTCCTCTGAGGAATCCATGTACTTGCAGGCCTTTGGTGCTTCCCTGCTGACGACCTAATTAAATTGTTCGCTCAGCGGGCTTGAAAGGCTTTTGACTTTGTAGAACCTGTCCCCTGGAGAACTGACAAGATACTTTCTGCTCCTGAAGACCATCCACATTGGGCAAAGGGCTTAATAGTTGATGCCGTGGTGGTAGCTGCCACCAAGAAAGAACTAGTCGAGGAAAGTTCTACTGTACATCCCCCTAACTGAGAGACCAGGGTGATAGACAAATTTGGGAAGCGGGTCTATGCATCATCAACCTTCTCCATTAGGTCCTTGAAATTTTTGGCACATTTCACTAGACTTCAGAGGGATCTGGTCAAGGAGCTGTCAGATACCCTGGTAGTTGCAGTCATGGAGGGGGTCCAGTTAGACTATCCAAGTTGCTTATAACCTGCCTTCTAATTCTAAGCATTAGTTGACTGTTATTACTTGTGTCACTACCCATTGAAAGAAATAATCACCTGGCGAACATGAATGTCAAATCATCTTTTGTCCCATGTGGGTATCCTTAGGGAGTGCAAGAACTGCATGATGCTCACAGACCATGAATTAGTACTTGATGCTTATATCTGTGAGAGGTGCTGGAATCTTCTCAACATGAAAACAAAGTTTTGTGAGCACCACATGGCATCATCAGCATACACATATGTACTCACCAAGCCAATATATGATGAGTTTGTCAAAAATCAGTTTCAAAACTTTCTAGATCTAAAATGATCACTTCTGTCCATAAATTAGATGCCACATCATCATCACCCTCTCACGTAGCAGGGTCACCACCAGTGGCCCATAGTCCTTCTGCTACCAGTTGCAATCTGCATTAAAGTAACCTTTTCTAAATTAATAATTAATTTTTATATATCTATATATTTCTATACGCACACATGCACAGAGCACAACATGTACATTTTTATTTTAGTTTTGGGCTCAGTGAAAAACTATTCGAGGAGATGTCACAGAGTTATCCATTACATAGAAATCCAACTTTCTTGAAATCCAGTTTTGAACATTTCAACAAAATCCATTTCTTTGATTTTTTTGGAATTAGATTAGCAATAGAAGTGAATGGACATGTTTGTTTATTTTGCTTTGCTAACTTGCAGATTGTTTTTTTTTTTCCTGAGATCAGAAGACAGTGGAGTTAAGGACCCTTTTCTTTTCCCCACTGTTATGTGATCTTGGAGTTGGTATATTTAAGTAGTGGGAGTGTGTGGAATGTTGGTGGGACTTGCTCCCTCCAAAAATCCTGCTTTTTGCTAGCTTGATAAGGAATTAGGCTGTGGGATAAGGCTCGGCGAAATCCTTCAGCTTTAGTGGTTTGGATATTGATATGTTGATTCTTGATGTACTGGGCAATCAGTGAATCACTATAGACCCACAGAGCTAGCCTTCCAGTTATGCCTGGGTATCCCACTGAAGTGGGCTTATAGAGAGAAGGGAGAAGAGACTGCGTTTCTTTGTACATCCAATCTATATTGGTTTGACGGAGTTGGATGTGTGGAAGTTAATATCTTCTGGATTTAAAATTATTTCTGAGGTCTTTGTCTCTGTCTAGGCCTTCAAAGCTTCAGCACCTTACATGTCCTCTGAGAACAAAGTTATTTCCATTGAATTGGATGCTAGGTCCCAGCATCTGAATTTGAGGACTGCTTAACATTTACACTAGGGGGAAAGTGGCATCCCAACCATAGTAGTTAAACAGCACATATGTACTTCCAATGTGCAGCTAGGGTACACATTCCTTGCAGCAGGCTTTTCACAGCGTGCTACTGTATCCAGTTAGCAGACAGCTTGGAGGCCATCTGGTCCATTCTTGCCCAGTAGTGGACAGGTATCACAAAATATAAATGAGATTTAAGCATTGTTTCAGAAAGATTGTAGACTGAAGTTCAAGACTGTTCCCAGTAGGCTGGGAAATTCCATTTATTCTAAAGGAAAAAAAGATCTAATATGGCCCCTAATACAAGTAATGCCTTCACAGGGAACTATAGAGTGGGTTTCCTGAGGAGTAGAAAGCTACTGGCTTTTATTTTAAAGCTATCCTTTATGCCAAGAAAGGATGACCTTTGAAACCCCATTCTAGATTTGTCAAGACTAAACAAGTTCCCAAGAGTTTCAGAGGTCAAATTTTAACTAGTCCAACCCCTGTTGATGACTGTGGATCTAAAGGATGTCTACCTCTGAGGTACATATTCATAGAGATCGCAGATGTTTCCTCAGGTTTGAAGCAGAAGGCTGATATTATCAATTTTCTTATTTGCCTTTGGTTTAGCCAAGGCACCAGTAGTATTTGCAGAATGTAAATTGTCAGTGATAGCTCATTCTAGTACCAAAGGTTTTCACATACACTCGTACTTGGATGACTGCCTCATTTGTGTTTCTGCTTCAAGAAAAAGTCAAATATTTTTCCTTTTCTTCAGTGTGGCATAGAAGACGTTGGTGTCAGCCCAGGAATTTCCTTAAAATTTTGGGCTGTATGGTAGCTGTCATTTTAATGGCATCTTTAGCAAGGCTGCATATGGGTTGGCTGCACTGGTTCCTGATAAACACATGACAGCAGCACATTATTGGAGACTCTTATTCGAGATGTTCTTCGTGTTTCACTGTTGCAGTCATTACATTTGGGTTATCTGCTTTGCAGTAGCCCTCAGTCGGCCTGATTAACAAAGTCTTGGGTCCTGTGTCGGTTGCTGTCCCTTCTTCCATGACGTCAGGTCGTCAGGGGTATAAAACATGCAGCCGATGCCATTACATCAGTCTTTCTTGCTGTGTGGTGCCCGAAGCAGAAGCAGTTTGCAAGTGCTGGTCGGCCGACTCCTGAAATTTTCGTTTTTGAGTTTCAGATCCGAAGTCTTCAACTAAAGCTAAGTATCCCGTTGGGGAAACTTTTTCTTGCTCCTTACCGATGTCAGTAAAAGTTAATAATTGCATTACTTGTGGAAAGCAAATAACTCACAAAGATTTTCATTCGTACTGTATTCCTTGCCTAGGCCCTGACCACAACGTGCCTTGCTGTCGGTTTTGTGCTTTATTTAAACAGCGCACTGTACGTCATCGGTATATTTTCGATTCTAAATATTTCGGTTCTTGGTTTAATTACCCAGAAATGTCATCGGTTAGCCTTCCGACTACCGGGATTCCAAAAAAAAAACGCAAAGATAAAGACAGAGACAGGCTGCCGATGTGCAAAGCTGCTGACGACGCTTCTCCTAAGCCAGTTGCCAGTTCACCGGTACTCAGTGAGATGCTTTCACAGCCCCTGATACCCGCTACTTCTGACTCGCATGCCTCTGCTGAGACCCATTCGAAGTCCGCTATGCCGCGAGATGCTTCAAGTGTGGAACCTGCGGATGTCTCTACCTTGGATGGGTCCGGAGCCGCTGTGCAGGCACTGGCTTCTGAGGGTATATTCAGGCCTACGGACTTGCATATTAAACAGATACCTCCTCCTTCATTTAGGCCAAAATCTCAAACCATGGCAAAGAAACTGACGCCCAGGCCGCATGTTCAGGCCTCAATGCCTAAAAAACAAATGATAAGAATGGCTGAAGATCTTATAACTCTAATCAGGGGAAGCCAACCTCCCCCTTCTAAGAGACCTAGGACTGAAGTTGTTTATGAATCTTCTGAACAGGATTCTGATTTTTCTAATTCTTCTGATGATCTGGATTTGCCCTTATCTACTTATGAGGATTCTGATGCAGAGGACTCTAATCCCTCTGCTTTTCCTCCAGAGGATTTTTCTTTTGGTGAAACCTTACATACTCTAAGGGAGCATTTCCACTGGGAAGGCCAGGATTTTTCTGATTCTAAAAAGAGGCTTAGGGATTTCTTACTCCTGCCTCAGCATAGGCCTTTAGCTATACCTCCTGTACTAAACATTGTTGATGATGCATTTTCAGAATCTAGTTTGGCCCCTGAGTGTCTGCCTCCTGCTCCCAGAAAACCTGACAGATATTACAGGGTTCCTGATTCTCACAAGTTCCTTTTTAAAAATTCTATTGCGGCTCCAGAGGCTGTTTCACAGGGACCAAAGGGCATTATGGCTTCTACTAAAAATCCTACACCCTGTGATAGAGACTCCAGGGTGCTGGATAGATGGGGTAAGAAAGTTTACACTTCTGCAGCCTTGCTCATTAGGGGTTTAAACTGCCAGTTTCTTATGTTAAAATATCAACAACGTTATTGGATTGCTTAAACAGAAAATGATGTTAATGCCTGACTGTGCTGAAAGTAAAGAATTACAGGATTCTGTTAAACAGGTTAGAAAACATACTTTGCAGTGTGGATTTGATTCATTAGAGGCCTCTTGCAGGGCTGTTGTTACTGAGTCTGTGCTCAGAAGGCATGCTTGGCTTAAGGAGCAATCTTTGCCAGATCATGTTATAGTTAAATTGTTGGATGCTTCCTTAAATCAGGACCGCCTGTTTAGCAACAAGGCTGAGGAAGTTCTTAAAAAGATAGAAGATAAAGCTAAATCTATGCAAACTGTTAAAGATTTCTTACAAGTTCAGCCTCCTAGATTTAGTAGGCACTGGCCCTCTAAAAAGTGTCCCTTTCCAGCCCCTTCCAGGTCTTCTCAAGCCAAACCCAGACACAGCAGAAACCCCAGGTTTCAGTCCCAAGGAACTCACAAGACTAGGCAGTGGTGGGTTTCCGCACCAAACCTGGGAGCAGCAAGACTCCCCCCTATGGAAAACCATCTCAATGACTTACTTTTTAGACTTCCAAGCACTTCCCAACTGAATGCTCCTTTAGGCGGAAAGATAGGTCTGCAGGCCAAAAACTGGGAATTCATTACCCAGGACAAATGGGTTCTAAATATAGTGTCCCAAGGATACAGATTTCATTTCCACATGTTACCAACACCTAGCGAGTGGCCAGATCTACCCCCAACTCAGTAGGCAGAGGCCCAAAATTAGGTACTCTCTCTCTTAAACATGGGGGCTATTCAGTTGGTACCAGAAGAGGAAAAGGGACAAGGTTTCTATTCAAGACTTTTCCTGGTACCCAGAAAAGGCAATACATGGCGTCCTATCCTGGATCTTTCCATTCTAAACACCTTTCTGGTGATTCCAAAATTCAAAATGCTGACTCTTCACCAGCTGCTTCCTGTGCTAGTCAAGGATGCATGGTTGGCAACACTGGACTTAAAAGAAGCATACCTGCACATCCTTTCAGGGAGTCTTGCAGAAGATACCTACACAGGCTACATGCACTATCAGTTCTCTGCACTGCCCTTTGGCTTATGCGCTGTGCCCAGGGTATTCACAAAATGCCTAGCTCCAGTCATTGCATTTTGCAGGCAAAGAAATATTCAAATATATCTATACCTGGACGATTGTTTAATATAGGCAGAAAGCAAGGACATTCTCTTCAATAATCTGGCCTTTGTTCAAAGAGTACTGACTTGGCTGGGGTTCACCATAAACGAAAAGAAATCCCACTTGGTACCCTGTCAACAAATTATATTCCTGGGAGCAAGCTTGAATACAGCTTCCCAGAAGGCTTTCCTCACACCAGAGAAACTAATTTATGTGACAACTTACTTCAAACCAAGTGGCCAGAAAAACCCAGCTATCTGCAAGGCAAATACTGCATATGGCCTCCTGCATTCTTCTAATTCCATATGCAAGGCTGCATATGAGGAAATTACAGTGGTATCTCAAAAGCCTATGGTGTCAACATTCACAGGATCTAGAAGCAAGGATTCCTATCATACCTTGCCTACGCCTAGAGTTCCTTTGGTAGGCAGAGGCCTGCCACCAAAACAGGGGACTACCATTCACATTAACCCCTGCTGCCCAAACCTTAACAACAGACGCATCAGACTATGCATGTGGGGCTCACCTGACAGGGAAGTGCATTCAGGGCAAATGGTACCCAAACCAAATGTACCTGCACATAAATCAAATGGAAATGTTAGCTGTACAGAATGCTCCGACAGCCTTCAAGGACCACATTCTTCCAGGACAACTAATGGTAAAGACTGACACCACCACTGTCATGTGGTACATAAACAAGCAGGGGGTACACATTCTTACCCCCCTCTGCAGACTAGCCTTGGCATTGTGGAACACAGCCTTGAGCTACCAAGTGAATCTACAAGCTCAATTCCTGCCAGGAATACTAAATACACTGGCAGACGGACTAAGCAGAAACCTCATGGACCCACACGAGTGGAAACTGAAACCGTGGATTTTCAACAGCTTGACATGCAAATGGGGGATCCCAGATATAGACCTGTTTGCCCCCCCCCCCCCCCGAACCATCAACTGGACAAATTTTGCACAAGGATTCCCCACAAGCTAGCTTGGAATGTGGATAATCTTTCAGCTGGAAAAACGTATCATTTTATGCCTTTCCTCCTTTGCCTCTGCTCTATAAGGTACTACTAAAGGTTAAACAGGACAGGCCAAGGACGATTTTAATTGCACCAGACTGGCCTCACCAACACTGGTACCCACTCTTGCGCAGTGTGTCACGCTTGGCTCCATGGCACCTACCTCAGACTCCTTCCCTGTTGTCTCAGCAGGAGAACCAGATTCTGCACCCTCAGCTGCAATCCCTGAACCTAGCAGCCTGGCTAATTACCTAATCTCTCCTTTACCATCCCTCAGTAAATTAGTGATGGATGTCATTTTAGAGGCAAGGAGGCCTAATTCTAGAAAATCTTATGCTGCAAAATGGAAAAGATTCTGTGCCTGGAACCAATCTCAAGGAATGAACGCAGCAGTCCCCAATTTACCTCAGATTCTACATTACTTGACTGAAATGCTTCATAAGGGCTTGTCTTTTTCCTCCATCAAAATTCATACCTCAGCCATTTCAGCTCATTATAGCACAGAGCCTCCCCTCTTCTCTCACCTACTGCTCAAGCAGTTCCTCAGAGGGGCCAGAAATTTAAGGCCACCCAGGAGAGCTCCAACTCCAGCCTGGGATCATAACTTTGTCTTGGAGAAACTCTCTCTTCCTCCTTTTGAGCCAGCTGCTACTGCAAATGTAAAATTTCTTTCCTGGAAAGCAGCTTTCCTTTTAGCAATCACTTCTGCAAGAAGGGTATCTGAATTACAGGCCCTTGTGGCAGTGGAACCTTTCATCATCTTTCATGCAGACAGGGTGTCCCTCAGAACCAATCCTTCCTTCATGCCCAAGGTGTTATCCAGTGTGGCTCTTAATAAGTCCATTCATTTGCCTACCTTTTTTCCTAACCCACAGAACAAAGGGGAACAAATACTGCACTCTTTAGATGTGCACAGACAGCTTAGATTCTACTTAGGACTAAACCTCAAAGGAAATCTGAACAACTGCTGGTGGCATTTGCTGCAGGGACAGAGGAAAAAGCTATTTCAAAACAAACCATTTCAAAATGGATAGGCCACTGCATTCATTTATGCTATAAGCACCGTGGAAAACCTATTCCCTCAGGGCATCAGACACCATTCAACCAGGGCTGCATCTACCTCTACAGCCTTTCTCAGGGGCGTCCCTACTAGGGAGGTCCTAGAAGCTGCTACCTGGAGTTCTGTACATACTTTCACCAAGCATTATCATTTGCCAATTTTCTCTAAATCCAGACCTGGTTTTGCCTCTGCAGTCTTGCAGGACCTTATAGCTGGTCCTAATTCTATTGAAATTCCTCCTTCCAACCTTAAGTTTGGGAATCTGCCCAAATGTAATGACTGCAATAGTCAAACACGAAGAACATAGTACAGTTGTGTACACTTAACATAAATGTAGATGTTCGAGTGTATTCACTGTTGCAGTCCTAGTTACTCTCCCTCCTTTTGGCTATATCTCTACTCTCACTTACTATGCTCTAAAAGCTTTTTGGTGTATTTGCTTTTTTGTTGGAGGTATATCCTTGTATTTATAGATTTGATTGCTTCCCAATAAGGGGGCACCTGACATCTGGGGCAAGAAAAACTGCTGTAATGGCATCGGCTGCATGTTTTATACCTTTGACGATCTGGCGTCATGGAAGAAAGAACAGCAACTGACACAGGACCCAAGACTTTGTTAATCAGGCCGACTGAGGGCTGCTGCAAGCAGATAACCCAAATGTGATGACTGCAACAGTGAATACCCTCAAACATCTACATTTATGGTAAGTGTACACAACTGTACTATCCTACTTATCAAAATAGAAAAGGTTCTCCATCTGGTGTCTTCAAAGGCAACCAGACCCCTCCCAAGCAGAGGTTCCTCTAGTTCTAGCTTGTGTGTGTGAGCGCCTAAAGTCAGAGCCTTCATACTCTTCAGGGAAAGTCCATTTTCCAGCCATTTCAGCATGCTTACCTATTGATCCACCCCTATTATCGAGATTGGAGGTGAAACATCCTTAAGGGGGTTCTCCACATCAGACCACCAAGATAACCTATCCCTCCTCCATGGGACGTGAACTTTGCTCTGGAGAAACTTAGTACTGCCTCTTTGAGCCTGCAGCTTTTGCCACTTTAAAGATGTGTACCTGGAAGACTGTCTTGTTAGTAGCCTTTACTTCAGCTAGGAGAATCTATGAGCTGCAAGCAGTCATGGCTACTCCACCCTACACTGTCTTGCACAAGGACAGGGTTTCTCTTTGTACTAACCCCCCTCATTCATGCTGAAAGTGGTCAGCGAACTGTCCATTAACCAGTCTGTCCATTTACCCACCTTCTTCCCTTCACCACAGAATGACAGTGAGAGACTGCTCCATCCCTTTGATGTTCACAGGCAACTGAGGTTTTATCTGGGCAAGACCAAGGACATTAGAAAGTTCAACCATCTGTTTGTATCCTTTCATCCCAGATCCCTGGGGAAGGCTGTATTCAAACAGGCAGTTTCCATCTGGATATGCAAAACTATTAACTATTGTTACTCATTGCATTATAGACAGTTATCCTATGCAGTTAAAGCACACTCCACTAGAGTTTTGGCCTCTTTAAGGGATTTTCCCAAAGGTCTGGATATGGCCACTATCCCAGAGACAGCCACATGGTCCTCTGTCCACACTTTCACCAAACACTGTAAATCTCCAGAGCCAGGGCAGGATTTGCAAAAGTCATCCTCCACAGATTCCAGGAGACTGCTGCCTCTTCCTCCACCCTTTGCTTTGCTTAAGCTATGGTACTCTCCATTAAGTGATAATACTGCAATATGAGAATAGAAGGGCATAGATTAGTTGTGTAAACTCTTACCATAACCATGGTGTCCTTCTCTTCCATGTTGCAGTATTCCTTCCCTCCCTCCTATCCCTCTAAAGGACTTTTTGCCTTTCTGGATGGCATCCTTCCTATATCCTTAGACTGTTGTCCAACTGGGCAGTCAGTTTTGAGGTCTGTGCGTGTGGACATCACATTTATGGCCCAAGGTTTATGGCCCTACGTGTGATGTTCCATGCACCTGACAGCAACCAGGCTTAGGCTTTGGTAGAGGAGCCGGACGTTCAGGTCGCCTGAGGAGGAGGATCCCACAAGTGAAAATACTGCAGCATGGAAGAGAAAGGACATCTGTGGTTATTGTAGGATTTTACACACGTAATCTGTAGTAATCTTGGCTCTCAAAGCTCTCAGATTTGAAAACTGTGTTACACACCTACTACATTAGTGGGGTACCTAAGCAAACAAGGGGCACTCATTTTTGCCTTCTCTGTGAGCTTGAGAAGAAGCCGTGTATTCCCATATGAGGACTATTTATATTCCATCCTAAGAGAAAGTCCAAGAGGAACAGCTGAGTTGTAGTTCGGCAGATCCCTGATATGGATACTGGACAGAGGCACCTTTTTAGACCTTACAGTAAGTCGTCAATGTTAGTGGTTCAATAAGTAGCGCACTCAGATCAGAAGACTGTTGGTTCTGTTCCTACATAAGATGCATGGGTTTATCTTCCATTACTGCCACTACAATGGGGGGGGGGGGGTCTGCATTCCTGTGTGTGCTGATGTTCTTCGTGTTTCACTGTTACAGTCATTACATTTGGGATAATCTGCTGGCAGACTGCCCTCATTCGGCTCGATTAACAAAGTCTTGGCTCCTGCATCGGTTGCTGTCCCTTCTTCCATGACGTCAGGTCGTCAGGGGTATAAAACATGCAGCCGATGCCATTACATCAGTCTTTCTTGCCGCGCAGTACCCGAAGCAGAAGCAGTTCGGAAGTGCCAGTCGGCAGACTCCTGAAATTTTTGTTTTCGAGTTGCAGAACTGAAGTTTTAAACTAAAAAGCTATGGTACCCCATTGGGGAAACTTTTTCTTGCTCCTTACCGATGTCAGTAAATGTTAATAATTGTATTACTTGTGGGAAGCAAATACCTCATAAGGATTTTCACTTGTACTGTATTCCTTGCCTAGGCCCTGACCACGACGTACCTTGTTGTCGGTTCTGTGCTTTATTTAATCAACGCACTTTCTGTCATCGGTACATTTTTGCTTCCAAATATTTTAGATCACGGTTTAATTATCCAGATATGACATCGGTTAGCAATCAGACTACCGGAATACCTAAAAAATGCAAAGAAAAAGACTAGAGACATGCCGTTGAGGTCCAAAACTGCCGACGACACTTCTCCCTAAGCCAGTCGCCAGTTTGCCAGTAATCAGTGAGGCGCTTTCGCATCCCCTGATACCCGCTACTTCTGATTCACAGGCCTCTACTGAGACCCATTCGGAGTCCGGTATGCTGCAAGATGCTTCAGTTATGGAAACCGCGGATGTTTCTACCTTGGATCGGTCCGGAGCCGCTGTGCAGGCACCGGCTTCTTAGGGTGTATTCAGGCCTACAGATTTGTGTATTAAACCGACACCATCATCTATTTTAAGGCCGAAATCTAGATCTATGTCTAAAAAACCGACACCTAGGCCACATGTGCAGGCCCCTATGCCTAAAAAACAAATGATCAAAATGGCTGAAGATTTAATTACTCTAATCAGGGGTAGCCAACCCCCACATTCAAAGAGGCCTATGGTTGAACTTGACTATGAATCTTCCGAACAGGATTCTATTTCTTCTGATTCTTCTAATGAACAGGATTTGCCTATACCTACTTATGAGGACTCTGATGCAGAGGATTCCATTCCTTCTGCTTCTTCCCCTGAGAATTTTTCTTTTGGGGAAACTTTACATACCTTACGGGAACATTTCCACTGGGAAAGTCAGGATTTTTTTGAATCCAAAAAGAGGCTCAGGGATTTTCTTCTTCTTCCTCAGCATAGGCCTTTGGCTATACCTCCTGTTCTAGATATTGTTGATGATGTGTTTTCAGAATCCAGTATGGCCTCTGATTCTCTGCCTCCGGCCCCTTGTAAACCAGACAGATACTACAGGGTTCCTGATTCCCACAAATTTCTTTTCAAAAATCCTGTTGCGGATCCTGAAACCATTTCTCAGGGGCCCAAGGGCATCAAGGCTTCTTGTGCTAAAAATCATACCCCTTCTGATAGAGACTCCAGGGCGCTGGATAGATGGGGAAAAAAGGTTTATTCTTCTGCAACCTTGGCAATCAAGGCTTTAAACTGTCAATTTCATATGCTAAAATATCAGCAGCATATCATGGGACTGCTTAAACAGAAAATCATGATTTCTGACTGTGTGAAAAATAAAGATTTACAGGATTTATTGCATTCAGCTGAACAAGTTGGGGAACATACTTTGCAATGTGGTTTTTATTGTTTGGAGGCCTCTTGCAGGGCTGCTGTTACTAGGCCTGTGCTTAGAAGGCATGCCTGGCTTAAGGAGCAATCTCTGCCTGATCATGTTAAAGCAAAACTGTTGAATGCTTCTTTGCAGCAGGGCCGTCTGTTTGGCAATAAGGCTGAAGAAGTTCTAAAAAAAGATGGAAGATAAGGGTAAATCTTATGCAGACTGTGAAAGATTTCTTACAAGTACAACCTCCAAGATTTAGTAGGCACTGTCCCACTAAGAACTGGTCCTTTCCAGTTTCTTCCAAAGCAACTCAGGCCAGACCCAAACATGCCAAAAGGACCAAGTTTCAGTCCCAAGGGACTGTCAGAACTAAGCAATGGGGTGTCTCCTCTTCCAAATCTGGAAACTACAAGACGCCTCCCTATGGTAAACGGTCTCAATGACTTTCTTTTAGAAATACCAAGCCCTTACCTTTTAGCCGCCCCTTTGGGGGGAAAACTGGCACTTCCTGCAAAAAACTGGCAACATATAACCCAGGACATATGGGTTTTAAATATAGTGTCCCAGGGGTACAGATTTTATTCCCACACATTGCCAATTCCAAACGGATGGCCAGACCTGCCCCAAAATCAGTGGGCAGAGGCTCAGAAACAAGTGCTTTCCCTCCTAAACATGGGGGCTATTCAGCTAGTACCAGAAGGGGAAACGGGACAAGGTTTTTATTCCAGACTTTTCCTGGTACCCAAAAAAAAGACAAATCATGGTGTCCAATTCTGGACTTGTCTACTCTAAACACTTTCCTGGACATTCCAAAATTCAAGATGTTGACTCTTCACCAGTTACTTCCTATGCTAGGCAAAGATGTCTGGTTGGCAACTCTAGATCTAAAAGAGGCATACCTGCATATCCCATTCAGGGAATCTTGCAGAAGATACCTTCGCTTCAAAGCAGGCTTTTTGCATTATCAGTTCTCTGCACTGCCCTTTGGCTTATCTACTGCACCCAGGGTGTTTACAAAGTGCCTGGCTCCAGTAATTGCATTTTGCAGGCAAGGAAATATTCAAATATATCCATACCTGGACGATTGTCTAATTCAGGCAGAAAACAAGGCCATTCTTCTAAAACATCTGGCGTTTGTAAAAAGGGTTCTGACTTGCCTAGGGTACACCATAAATGAAAAGAAATCACAACTAGTACCCTCTCAAAAAATAACATTACTGGGTGCAAGCTTGAATACACCTGCCCAGATGGCTTACCTTACACCAGATAAACAAATTCAGTTGGTGATTTACTTCAAACAGATGCCCACAAAACCCTGCTGTCAGCAAGACAAATACTGCAAGCCTTGGGGTTCATGGCCTCCTGCATTCTTCTAATTCCATATGCAAGACTGCATATGAGGAAACTTCAGTGGTACTTAAGTTTTTGGAGTCAACATTCTCACAGCTTGGAAACCATGATTCCTGTCATACCTTGCCTGCAACTAGAGTCTAGAGTTCCTTTGGTGGGCAGAGGCCTGCCACCAAAACAAGAAACTGCCATTCACACCACCCTCTGCCACCCAAACCCTAACTACAGACGCATCAGACTATGCATGGGGGTGCTCATCTGGCAGGGAAGTGTATTCAGGGCAAATGAAACTTAAATCTAATGCACCTTCATATCAATCAAAAAGAAATGCTAGCTGTACAGAAAGCACTGACAGCCTTCAAGGAATACCTTCATCCAAGACAACTAATGGCAAAGACGGACAACACCACAGTCATGTGGTACATAAACAAGCAGGGGGGGTACACATTTCTACCCCCTATGCAGACAAGCCATGGCATTGTGGAACACGGCCTTGAGCTATCAAGTACTACAAGCTCGGTTCCTGCCAGGAAAGCTGAATATTTTGGCAGACGATCTAAGCAGAAATCTCATGGACCCACACGAATGGAAATTGGAACCACAGATTTTCAACATGTTGGCATGCAAATGGGGGAGCCCAGACATAGATCTCTCTGCCTCACCCCAGAACTACCAGTTGGACAAATTTTGCACAAGAACTCCTCACAAAAAAAGCCTAGAAAGTGGATGCTTTGTCCTTCAGCTGGGAAAACCTATCAGTCTATGCTTTTCCCCCTCTGCCTTTGCTCTCCAAAGTTCTACTAAAAGTCAAACAGGACAAACCAAAGATGATTTTGCTTGCTCCAGACTGGCCTCGCCAACACTGGCACCCACTCCTACGCAGTCTGTGACAACTTTCTCCATGGCACCTGCCACAGACACCTTCCTTACTGTCTCAGCAGAACAACCAAATTCTGCACCCTCAGCTCCAAACATTGAATCTTGCAGCTTGGCTAATCACTTAAATTTTCCCTTAGCTTCCCTCAGCAGACCTGTGATAGATGTTATTTTGGAGGCGAGAAGACCCAGTACCAGAAAATCTTATGCAGACAAATGGAAAAGATTCTGTGCCTGGAATCCATCTCAAGGGATAACCATAGCAGTGCTCAATTTACCTCAGATTTTGCAATACTTAACTGAGATGCTTCACAAAGGCCTATGTTTTTCTTCCATAAAAATCCATGCCTCAGCCATTTCAGCTCATTACAACACAGAACCTCCCCTCTTCTCTCATCCTGTGCTAAAGCAGTATCTCAGAGGGGCCAAAAACTTAAGGCCACGCAGGAGAGCTCCAACCCCTGCCAGGGACCTTAACTTTGTATTGGAAAAACTCACTCTACCTCCATTTGAGCCAGCTGCAACTGCCGACTTAAAATTCCTTTCCTGGAAAACAGCTTTCCTTTTAGCAATCACTTCGGCTAGAAGAATTTCTGAATTACAGGCCCTTATGGCAGGTGGAGCCTTTCATCATCTTTCATGCGGACAGAGTGTCACTCAGGACCAATCCATCCTTCATGCCCAAGGTGGTATCCAATGTGGCTCTTCATCAGTCCATTAATTTGCCAACTTTTTCCCAATCTACAGAACAAAGGGGAGAGGATTCTGCATTCATTGGATTTTCACAGACAACTTGGATTTTACTTGGACAGGACTAAATCTCAAAGAAAATCTGAACAACTGCTGGTAGCATTTGCTGCAGGAGCAGAGGGTAAAGGCTATTTCAAAGCAAACCATTTCCAAAAGGATGTCATTGCATTCATTTCTGCTATAAGCACCATGGAAAACCTATCCCCACACGGGATCAGATTCCATTCCACCAGGGCTGCATCTACTTCTACAGCCTTTCTCAGAGGTGTTCCTACTAGGGATATTCTAGAAGCTGCTACCTGGGGTTCAGTTCATACTTTCACCAAGCACTATCACTTTCCAATTTTCTCTAAATCCAGAGCTGGCTTTGCCACTGACGTTTTGCAGGACCTTGTAGCCGGTCCTAATACTGTATAAATCCAAACCTCCAAACCTTAGCTTTGGGAATCTACCCAAATGTAATGACTGCAACAGTGAAACACGAGGAAAATAATACAGTTGTGTACACTAACCATAAATGTAGATGTTTGAGTGTATTCACTGTTTCAGTCCTGGTTACCCTCCCTCCAGCCCCCTTCTTTTCTTTTACTATACCGCTTCTTTATTTTATTATGCATAAAAACCTTTTTGGTGTATTTGCTTTTGGTTGGAGGTATTTTTTTTTTGTTTAAATTTATTTATATACATTTTGCTCTCTATTTGGGGGGGCACCTGACATCTAGGGCAAGAAAAACTGATATAATGGCGTCGGCTGCATGTTTTATACCCCTGACGACCTGATGTCATAGAAGAAGTGACAGCAACCGACGCAGGACCCAAGGCTTTGTTGATCAGGCCGACTGAGGGCAACCTGCCAGCAGATTACCCCAAATGTAATGACTGCAACAGTGAATACACTCGAACATCTACATTTATGGTAAGTGTACACAACTGTACATGTTCTTCGTGTTTCACTGTTGCAGTCATTATATTTGGGTAATCTGCTGGCAGGTTGCCCTCAGTCAGCCTGAATTCCAAAGCCTTGGGTCCTACGTCGGCCGCCGTCTTCTCCTCTATGACGTCGGGTCATCAGGGGTATAAAACACGCAGCCGACGCCATTTTCCTTTTCTTTCTTGCCGTGCGGTGCCCGAAGCAGAAGCATTTCGCAAGTGCCGGTCGGCCGACTACTGAAATATTCGCGTTTGAGTTTCAGAACCGAAGTCTTCAATAAAGCAAAGTACCCCATTAGGGAAACTTTTTTCTTGCTTTTTACATACGTCAGAAAAAGTTAATAATTGTATTACTTGTGGGAAGCAAATACCTCGTAAGGATTTCCATTTATACTGTATTCTTTGCCTAGGCCCTGATCACAACGTGCCTGGCTGTCAGTTTTGTGCTAGATTTAACCAATGCACTATTAAGCATCGGTATATTTTTGCATCTAAGTATTTTGGAAACAGGTTTAACTACCCAGAGATGTTGTCGGATAGCAGTCCGACTACCAGAGTACATAAAAAACACAAAGAAAAAGACGGAGAAAGGCAATTGAGATCCAAGACCGATGACAAAGCTTCTCCTAAGCCAGTTGCCGGTTCGCCGGTACTCAGTGAGGTGCTTTCGCAGCCCCTGATATCCACTACCTTCGAGTCGCAGGCCTCTACTGACACCCATGTGGAGTCTGGCATGCCGCAGGATACTCAAGGTATTGGACCCGACGGCTGTATCTCCCTCGGATGGGTGAGCCGCTGAGCAGGCACCGGCTTCTGAGGGTGTATTCAGACCTCAACATTTTTGTATCAAACCGACGAAAGCTGCAAAACCAAAGGCAAAGACACCTTCTAAAACTAAAAAAACGCCTGAGCCACGTGCACAGGCCTCTATGCCTAAAAAACAGATGATCAATATGGCTGAAGACCTTATTACCTTGATCAGGTGTACCCATCCCCCTCCTAATAAGAGGTCTAGGCAAGACACTGACTATGAATCTTCAGATCAAGTTTCTATATCTTTTGATCAGGATCCATCTTTACCTCCCTATGAGAATTCCAATGCTGAGGAGTCTATTACATCTGCATCTCCTCCTGAGGATTATTAATTTGAAGAAACCTTGCATACATTGAGGAGCATTTTCACTGGGAGAGTCAAGACTTCTCTGAATCAAAAAAGAAGCTCTGGGATTTCCTCCTTCTCCCTCAGCACAAGCCTTTAGCCATTCCCCCTGTGTTAGACATTGTGGATGATGTTTTTTCAGAGTCATGCCTGACCCCTGACTCTCTACCTCCGGCTCCCAGTAAGCCAGACAGGTATTACAGGGTCCCTGACTCTCATAAATTTTTATTTAGAAACCCTGCTGCTGATCCTGAAACTATTTCACAGGGTCCAAAGGGAGTTATGGCCTCAACAGCAAAAAACCCTACCCCCGCCAACAGAGATTCAAGGACGTTGGACAGATGGGGAAAAAAGGTTTATATATCTGCAACCTGGGCAGTCAGGGCCTTAAACTGTCAATTTCATATACTTAAGTACCAACAACATGTTATGGGATTGCTGAAACAGAAAATTGATGATTTCAAAATGTGCAGAAAATAAGGAATTGCAGTAATTATTGCATGCAGCTATACAAGTTGGAAAGCATACTTTGCAATGTGGTATTGATTCTTTAGAGGCCTCCTGCAGGGCCACAGTTACTGGATCTGTGATTAGGAGGCATGCCTGGTTAAAGGAGCAAAATTTGCCTGATTGTTAAAGCTAAATTACTAGATGCACCTTTACAGCATGATTCTCTGTTTGATATTAATGCAGAATAGGTTTTAAAGAAAATAGAAGACAAAGCTAAGTCTATGCAAACTGTTAAAGATTTCTTACAAGTGCAGCCACCTAGATTCAGTATTCACTGGCATACAGAAAATTGGATGTTCATCGTGTTTCACTGTTGCAGTCATCACTGTAGGGTTCTTCCTGCCGGCAGGCAGTCCTCGGACGGCCAGAATCCAAAAGTCTGGGTCCGGCGTCGGCTGTTCAGTCATGCTCCCTGACGCCAGAGCGCTAGTTGTCCTAAAGTTAAATGCCAAGAAATGCATAGTCATACCCTTCGGGAAAAACAAGGTTACCCCTAGCTACCATATAGGTGGCAATCCACTGAGCACAGAAGAAGTCATCAGGGATCTGGGGACCCAGGTTGACAGTAGCCTTTCGTTTGACACTCATGTTGCTAAAGTAGTTAGGAAAACCTTCTACATTGCCCACCTGATCATGAAGGGATTCACATCTAGATCAAGGGAGGTCATCGCCCCCCTGTACTCATCACTCATTAGACCTATGATTGAGTACAATGCCCCATTCAATGTATCTGACCAGACACCTGCAGCAGCTGGAAATGCCCCAAAAGTTCCTCACCAAAAGGATAAAGGGTCTCAAAATATGTCTTATGCTGCCCGACTGAAAGAACTCCAGCTCTATTCAGTCTCATACCGCTTGCTCAGAGGTGACCTGTGCCTGACATATAAGGCCATGTCAAACCCTGATTTGATGAATATGCTTCACCTCAAAAAATCTAGATCCCTCAGAAACACAAGGGCGGAGACTTAAACCTTGACACGGTTATTAATAGAACATGCTGGAGGGACAGATTCATCACCCAGAGACTCCTATGCTGTGGCACAAAATCCCGGTACATGTGAGGCAGAGCACCTCACTGGCCTTGTTCAAGAGGAATCTTGACCAATGGATGGGGGATCGCAGATATACCCCAGGGATTACTTCAGTGTCACTGCTTGACAGAGGCACAGCAAAATAATAGGCATAGTTTTATTCAAACTAAAGGGGTGGCGAAAGCCAAATAACTATGGGCTAGGCTTATAAATGCCTTTGGGCAGATAGCCTAGTATGAACCTATGAACCTAAGTTGTACAAAGCTGCCAGCCGACGCCATGTTCTCCAGTCTTTCTTGCCGTGAGGTGAAAGTAGTTCGCAAGTGCCGGTTGGCTGACTCCTGATATTTTTTCGTGCTTCAGTCCGAAGACTGACTTCTTCTTCTCAAAGGTAAGTACCCTGTTGGGGAAACTTTTTTCTTGCCCCAGTCCGATGTCAGAAAAAGTTAATTGCATTTCTTGTGGGAAGCAAATACCTTATAAGGATTTCCTTTCTTACTGTATTCCTTGTTTAGGCCCTGACCACAACGTTACTAGTTGTCTGTTTTGTGCTAGATTTAACCAACGTACGATTAAGCAAAGGTACGATTTTGCTTTTCGCTACTTTGGTAGGCGATTTAATTATAAAATGTCGTCGGACACACTTCCGACTACCGGAGTTCACAAATGACGCAAGGATAAGGACAGGCTTCCGAGGTCCAAATCAGACAACGTTTTACAAGCAGAGCCAGCTACAGGTTTGGTCGTCGTCAGTGAGGCGCTTTCGCAGCCCCTGATGTCGGCCATTTCAGAACCGATTGCCAAAACGGACTCCCACGAGGAGCCAACTAGGCCTTTGAGCACTCCTGCTGCGGGACCTTCGGACAATGCTCCCTCGGATGGGTCCGGAGCCGCTGTGCAGGTGTACCGGCTTCTGAGAGGGTTTTCAGGCCTACACAGCTTCTGATAAAGGCAAAGACTCCTCCTAAATCTAAGACACCAGCCCAGGCCTCTTCTGATCTGGGACCCATATCTCAGAAACAGCTACTTAAAATAGCGGAGGACTTACTAACTATGATTAGGGGTTCACATCCTCCTCCAGACAAAAGGCCAAGGCAAGAATTGGATTATGAATCTTCTGATCAAGCATCTATTTCTTCAGTGTCTTCCTCTGAACAGGAATATTCTTTCCGTCCTTATGAGGAATCTGATGCTGAGGAATCCATTCCATCAGCTTCTCCCCCTGAGGATTTTTCTTTTGGGGAAACTTTACATGACATGAGGGAACATTTTCACTGGGAAGGACAGGAGTACTCGGAATCTAAGAGAAGGCTTAGGGATTTCCTTCTTCTTCCCCAACATAGACCCCTGGCTATTCCTCCCTAGTTCCTTTACAAAAATCCTACTGTTGATCCAGAAACCATTTCTCAGGGCCCTAAGGGGGTTAAGGCCGCTTCTGCTAAAAACCCTATCCCGACAGATAAGGATTCCAGAGCTTTGGAGAGATGGGGCAAAAAAGTGTACACTTCTGCTACTTTATCTATTAGGGCTTTAAATTGTCAATTTCATATGCTAAAATATCAGCAATTTCTACTGTCTGTTATGAAACAAAAGCTGGGTGCCATTACTGCATGTGCAGATAAGGAATTACACAATTTGATGCATGCCACTGAACAAGTGGGGAAGCATGGTTTACATTGTGGTTTTGATGCCTTGGAGGCTTCTTGCAGGGCGGCTGCCTCTGGCACAGTCATTAGAAGGCATGCTTGGTTAAAGGAACAAAACTTACCTGATCAAGTGAAAGCAAAGTTACTGGATGCACCTGTTCAGCATAATGTTTTGTTTGGGTCTAAGGCTGAAGAGGTGATAAAGAAAATGGGGGATAAGGCAAAATCCATGCAAACGGTTAAGGATTTTTTACAAGTTCAGCCCCCAAGATTTAGCAGAAATTGGCCAACTAAAAATTGGTCCTTTCCCAGCTCGGACAGGCCACAGAGGGGTAGATATAGGCGCTCCAGAGGGAGGGTCCAAGCACAGACCTCTTACAGACCTAGACAGTGGAGTGCTTCCACCCCCAGGGGTGGAGAGGACAGACCTCAATCTTATAGAAAACAGGTTCAATGACTTCCCCTGCATGGCTCCAGGAACTTCTCTCCTGGAAGCCCCTCTAGGAGGAAAACTCTCTCTTTTTCAACAAAATTGGACTTGCATAACCCAAGACAAGTGGGTTTTGGATGTAGTTTCAAGAGGTTACAAATTCCACTTTCATACCTTGCCAAGACCAAACTGATGTCCAGACCTTCCAAAACACCAATGGTCAGAGGCATTAAACCAGGTGGGATCCCTCATGGCTATGAGGGCCATAGAACCGGTTCCACAATCGGAGACGGGCCAAGGTTTTTACTCAAGGCTCTTTCTAGTTCCCAGAAAGCAAAATTCATGGAGACCTATCCTGGATCTGTCAGTCTTAAACACTTTCCTGGACATACCAAAGTTCAAGATGCTTACTCTGCAGCAGCTCCTGCCAATGTTGAGCAAAAATGCATGGATGGTGACATTAGATTTAAAGGAGGCTTACCTACACATCCCAATCAGACAGGAGTGCAGAAAATACCTCAGGTTCAAGGCCGGATCGAAACAT
Source organism: Protopterus annectens (assembly GCF_019279795.1). Taxonomy (NCBI): domain Eukaryota; kingdom Metazoa; phylum Chordata; order Ceratodontiformes; family Protopteridae; genus Protopterus; species Protopterus annectens. Next base: position 995,430,073 of record NC_056726.1, on the reverse strand, counting down.
TACCAATTCTCTGTGCTGCCCTTTGGCTTGTCTACTGCACCCAGGGTCTTCACCAAGTGCCTGGCACCAGTAGTAGCTTATTGCAGACTCAAGGGAATTCAAATTTACCCTTATCTGGACGACTGCCTTATTCAAGCAAGACAGCAAGGATGTCTTACTCCAGCATCTGGAATTTGTTCAAATTCTTCTCAAGTACCTGGGATTCACTGTGAACATAAAAAAGTCAAATTTGACACCCACACAACAGATAACTTTTCTGGGTGCTCTTCTAAACACAACAACCCAGATGGCATTCCTGACATCCGAAAAGCAACTGCAGCTGGCTTCAACTTTCAAAACCTTGGCGTCAGTAACTCTGCTAACTGCAAGGAAATTCCTGCAGGCTTTGAGTTACATGGCCTCCTGCATCCTTCTCATGCCAAATGCAAGACTACTTATGAGAAAAATACAATGGTACCTAAAAAGTGTATGGTCCCAGCATTGCCACAGTCTTGACACACACATTACTGTCTTGCCTTGTCTACAAAAGGAATTCCATTGGTGGACCATGGGGTGTCTTCACAACAAAGGGAAAGCCTTCAGTCTGCCTCCAGCCAGCCAAGTGTTAACCACGGACGCCTCGGATTACGCATGGGGAGCCCACTTGCAGGGAAAAGGTCTGCAAGGTTTTTGGACAGTGGATCAGAAGCACCTACATATCAATTTAAAAGAGATGTTAGCTGTACAGAATGCCCTCTTGGCTTTCAGGGATCTTCTGCAACCAGGACAGCTGCTGATTTGGACAGACAACACCACAGTTATGTGGTACATAAAAAGCAAGGGGGTTCACACTCTTACCCCCTTTGCAGATTAGCCATGACTTTTTGGAACACAGCTCTATCTTGCAAAGTGGATCTACAAGCTCAGTTTCTACCAGGGAAACAAAATATTCTGGCAGACTGCCTGAGCAGGAACCTGTCAGACCCACACGAGTGGATGCTAGACACCCAAATATTCAAGATGATTACAGAAGCCTGGGGCTGCCCGGACATAGATCTGTTTGCATCCCCCCTCAACCACCAGTTGCAGATTTTTTGCACAAGGGCATTTCACAAACTAGCATGGAAAGTGGATGCACTATCATTCAGTTGGAGAAACCTCTCGGGGTATGCCTTTCCACCACTACCTCTTCTTCCATGGGTGTTATTAAAGATCAAGCAGGACAAGCCCAAGATGATGATTTTACTGGCTCCACATTGGCCTCGTCAATTTTGGTACTCAACACTGATGAATCTATCCCACGAGCCACCTTGGATTTTACCTCAGATTCCAAATCTTTTGTCCCAACACCAGGACCAGGTTCTGCACTCTCATGTCAAAACTCTCAGCCTGGCAGCCTGGCGAATTTGGGGTCTATAATTAATCCTTCTCTTCTCAAACATATCATGGATGTCATCTTAGAAGCCAGATGGCCTAGCACTAGAAAATCTTATGCAGGTAAATGGAAGAGATTTTGCAGCTGGATGCATGCTCAGGATTCGGATCCCCTCATTCCTAATATCCCACTGATTTTACTTTACCTGACAGACATGCTACATAAGGGTTTATCCTTCTCCTCCATAAAAATACATGCCTCAGCTATCTCTGCACATTACAATACAGATCCTCCAATCTTTTCCCATCCACTTCTGAAACAATATCTCAGAGGAGCAAAGAATTTAAGGCCCCCTAGGACACCACCCATACCTGCCTGGGACCTCAACTATGTTCTGGAAAAACACACTCTGCCTCCTTTTGAGCCTGCTGCCACATCTGATCTTAAGTATTTATCATGGATGACCGCTATTCTGCTGGCTTTGACTTCAGCCAGGAGAGTCTCAGAGTTACAAGCACTCATGGCTGTGGAACCTTATATTATTTTTCACCAAGATAGGGTGTCTTTAAAGACTAATCCTACTTTTATGCCTAAAGTGGTTTCCAAAGTGGCTTTAAATCAAACTATTCACCTGCCAACTTTTTTCACTAATCCACAAAATAAGGGGGAAAGGATCTTGCATTCCTTGGATGTACACAGACGACTTCGTTTTTACCTGGACAGAACCAAGGATATCAGGAAAACACAGAAACTGTTTGTTTATTATGCAACAAATTCCCAAGGCAAAGCTATTTCAAAACAGACCATTTCTAAATGGATTGCTCATGGAATCAGATTTTGTTACTCTCATCATGGAAAGCAAATCCCAGGAAAAATTAGGACTCACTCTACCAGAGCTGCTGCTACTTCAGCTGCCTTTCTCAGGGGAGTAAGTACCAAAGATATTTTGGAAGCTGCAACTTGGAGTTCAGTGCATACTTTTTCTAAGCACTACAATCTCCCTCTTTACTCTAAGTGTAGGGCAGGCTTTGCTTCTGCAGTCTTGCAGGGCCTTCTAGCCGCCCCTTGTACTCTATAACCACCACCCTTTATCTCAGCTTTGGGATTCAACCCTACAGTGATGACTGCAACAGTGAAACACGATTAACATAGTACAGTTGTGTACACTTACCATAAATGAAGATGTTCGAGTGTCCTCACTGTTGCAGTCTGGGTTTCCCTCCCTCCTGACCCCTCTTATATTTTCATTACTGTGGTTTCCTACTTCACCCTTCTTCTGAGGTGTATTTGCTTCAGGGTAGGGGGTTTGTTGTAGGTTTCTTTTTTGTTTTACTATTAGCCTTCATTTTCGGGCACCTGACATCTTGGCAAGAAAAACTGGAGAACATGGCGACGGCTTTCAGCTGTGTACTCCTAGCGCTCTGACGTCAGGGAGCATGACTGAACAGCCGACGCCGGACCCAGACTTTGGGATTCTGGCCGACCGAGGACTGCCTGCCGGCAGGAAGAACCCTACAGTGATGACTGCAACAGTGAAGACACTCGAACATCTACATTTATGGTAAGTGTACACAACTGTACTTCCTTTCCTGTGTCAGGCAGAGCTCAAAGGGGCAAATCCAGACGCCCTAAGGGTCCCAGGTACCAGGCTCAAGACTCGCAGGTAAAAGCAATGGGGTGCAGCCACCTCCAAATCTGGAGGAGATCAAGCGCAAACCTACAGAAAGCAATCCCAATGACTTCCCTCTGCCTACACCAAGCACTTACCTTTTGGCAGCACCCATAGGGGTAAAATTAGCACTTTTTTCTCAAAATTGGCATTTAATAACCCAGGACAAGTGGGTACTGCACATCATATCACAGGGATACAGATTCCATTTCCACACACTGCCAATGACAAATGGTTGGCCAGACCTGCCGAAAAAACAGTGGATATGGGGGCCATTCAGACAGTACCAGAACAGAAAAAAGGACAAATTCTGCAGGCTCTGGGCTTCATGGCATCCTGCATCCAACTAATTCCATATGCAAGACTGCATATGAGGAAACTTCAATGGTACCTAAAAAGTTTATGGAGTCAACATTCACACAGTCTGGAAACAATGATTCCTCTCATCCCTTGCCTGCAACAGGAGTTTCTATGGTGGGCAAAGGCCTGTCACCAAAACATGGCATGGCCTTTCACTCTACCCCCTGTCAGCCAAACCTTAACAGACTCATCAGATTATGCCTGGGGGGCCCACATAGCAGGAAGATGCATTCAGGGCATATGGGCACTAAATCAAATGCATCTACATATCAACCAGAAAGAGATGCTAGCTGTTCAAAATGCCCTAACAGCCTTCAAGGACATACTTCATCCAGGACAGCTACTGATAAAGACCAGCAACACCACAGTCATGTGGTATATAAACAAGCAAGGGGGCACACACTCATACCCCCTTTGCAGATTAGCCATGGCACTGTGGGACACAGCTTTGACCTACCAAATAAGTCTTCAAGCTCAATTCCTGATAGGAAAACAGAACACTCTGGCAGACGATTTAAGCAGAAAAACCTTATGGATCCTCACGAGTGAAAACTAAATCCACAAGTATTCAGCATGACAACAGAGAAATGGGGGAGCCCAGACATAGATCTATTGGCCTCTCCTCAAAATTATAAATTGAAAAAATTCTGCACAAGGACTTATCACAGACAAACATGGAAAGTGGACGTCCTATCCTTCAGTTGGAAAAACCTATCAGTTTACGCCTTTCCTCCTTCGCCTCTTCTACCCAAGGTCCTCCTAAATGTCAGACAAGAGAAGCCAAAGATTATATTAATTGCCCCCGACTGGCCCCACAAGGAACTTGTCTCAGTACCCAGCTTGGACCTTGTCTCAAAGACCACAACTATGGTCCCAGCAAAACAATCAGATCCTGCACAATCAACTGCAGACTCTGAACCTGGCAGCATGGCTAATCATGTAATCATATGAACGACACCTTTCAGTAAAGCTGTGATGGATGTCATTTTGGAAGCCATAATGCCTAGTACTAGAAAATCTTATGCTGACAAATGGAAGAGATTCTGTGCTTGGAATCGAGCACAAGGAACTGATACAGCAGACCCACATATTCCTCAGATATTACAATACTTAACTGAGATGCTTGACAAAGGCCTATCTTTCTCATCAATCAAAATCCATGCCTCTGCCATTTCGGCTCATTACAATACAGAGCCACCAATCTTTTCTCATCCTTTACTAAAGCAGTGTCTTAGAGGAGCCAAAAACTTAAGGCCTCCTAGAAGATCACCATTACCTGCATGGGACCTTAATTATGTGTTGGAAAAGCTCACCTTGCCTCCATTTGAACCAGCCGCTACCGCTGATATAAAGTTCTTATCATGGAAGACAGCTCTGCTACTAGCAATTACTTCAGCAAGAAGAGTTTCAGAGCTACAGGCCCTCATGGCTATAGAGCCTTTTATCATATTTTACCCAGACAGGGTGTCTCTGAGAACGAATCCTACTTTTATGCCTAAGGTGGTTTCCAGTGTGGCTCTTAACTAAACAATTCATCTGCCAAACTTTTGTCCAAATCCGCAGAACAAAGGGGATAGAATTTTGCATTCCTTGGACGTACACAGACAGCTAAGATTCTACTTGAGCAGGACAAAAGCTCTAAGAAGAACTGAGCAATTACTAGTGTCATATGCTGCAGAATCAGAAGGAAAGGGTATCTCAAAGCAGACAATTTCAAAGTGGATAAGCCACTGCATCCATTTTTGCTACTTACACCATGGTAAATCTGTGCCCAAGGGCATCAGGTCTCATTTCACCAGAGCTGCAGCTACTTCGGCAGCCTTTTTCAGAGGAGTACCAACCAAAGACATTCTAGAGGGTGCTACTTGGAGTTCTGTTCACACCTTTACAAAGCATTACAATTTGCCTGTCTACTCTAAGTCCAGGGCAGGCTTTGCCACTGCAGTGGTGCAGGGCCTTATAAGCCGCACCTAATGCTGTTTAGCCCAGCCTCCCAACCATAGCTTTCGGATTCTACCCAAATGTAATGACTGCAACAGTGAAACACGAAGAACATAGTACAGTTGTGTACACTTATCATAAATGTAGATGTTTGAGTATATTCACTGTTGCAGTCCAGGTTACCCTCCCGCCATCCCCCTGTCATTCTACAGTTTAGCTTTCTTTCTCTATCTTCTACAACCTATGTGGTGTATTTGCTTGTAGATGAAGGTAAAGTTTATATTCATAGTTTAGTACTAAGCTAACTGCCCTTGCGAGCCATTTTAAGCCTTGCCAATTATCCCTTGTGAGACTCAAACCCTGTACCTTATGTTTGTAAGGCAAACACCTTAGCCGTTAAGTCACCATCCCAACATTGATGCATGTATATAGATATATTTCATAGGTTCATAGGTTCATACTAGGCTGTCTGCCCTAGGGCATTTATAAGCCTAGTCAGAGTGTGTGTGGCTTTCACCACCCCTTAGGATGAGAATACTATACCCATTAGTTTGCTGTGCCTCTGTCCAGCAGTGACACAGAGATGATTCCCAGGGTAAACCTACGATCTCCCATCCACTCGTCAAGATTTCTCTTGAACAGAGTCAGTGAGGGGCTCTGCCTCACATGGACTGGGATTCTGTTCCATAGTGTAGGGAGTCTCTGGGTGATGAATCTGTCCCTCCAGCACATCCTATTTATATCCGTGTTGAGGTTTAAGTCTCTTGCTCTTGTGGCTCTGGTGGATTTGGATTTTTGAGGTGGAGCATGTCCATTAATTCCGGGTTGGACATGGCCTTGTATGTCAGGCACAGATCACCTCTGAGCAGACGGTATGCGACTGAATAGAGCTGGAGTTTCTTCAGTCGGGCAGCGTACGACATATGTTTGAGCCCCTTTATCCTTTTGGTGAGGAACTTTTGGGGTCTTTCCAACTGCTGCAGGTGTCGGGTAAGGTACATTCCAAATGGGGTGTTGTACTCAATCATTGGTCTGATAAGTAAAGAGTACAGGGGTACAATGACCTCTCCTGATCTCGATGTGAATCCCTTCATGATCAGGTGGGCAATGTAGAAGCTCTTCCTAACCACTTTGGCTATGTGAGTGTCAACAGAGAGGTTACTGTCAACTTGGGTCCCCAGGTCCCTGATAACTTCTTCCGTGTTTAATGGATTACCACCTATGTGGTAATTAGGGGTTACCTTGTTTTTCCCAAAGGGTATGACTATACATTTTTTGGCATTTAGCTTAAGGCCATGGCTCTGGCACCAGTTATCCATTTCTATGAGACCTCTCTGGAGGATGTCTGTGTCTGATGGAGTGTCAGTTATGGTGCCCAGTTTGCAGTCATCTGCAAATTTTGTCAGCCACAATCCCCCTATGTTTGCCTGCACTTCAGAAAAATAAATGCCGAACAAGAGGGGGCCCAGAACTGAGCCCTGTGGGACACCACTCGTGACCGGCTTAGAGTCTGACACGGCACCAGCAACTCTAACCCTGTGGGTTCTGTCCTTGAGCCAGTTTGCAACCCATCTTGTGACATATGCGTTTACATCTAAGCTGGTGAGCTTTTCTATGATGCCCGAGTGGAGTATTGTGTCGAACGCTTTTGCTAGGTCAAGGTAGGCTGTGTGAACTGCCTTACCCTCATCAATGGCTTTAGTGACTGTTTCGAAAAAGTCAACAAAGTTCAAGAGGCAGGATCTGCCCTTGACAAAGCCAAATTGGGTAGGATCCAGTGTCTGTAGGTCCCCAATGTCTTTATTTATAAGTTCCATTATGATCCTCTCCATAGCTTTGCAGACAAGGCTCGTCAAGCTTATGGGGCGGTAATTTCCATGGTCCGTAGAAGCACCGCCTTTGTGTAGTGGGACCACAGTTGCCGTACGCCATTCTTTGGGTACGTATCCTGTAGTAAGGCTAAGATTAAACAGCAGCCTTATGTGTGGGTTTAGTTCCTCATTGAGTTCGTGTAGCACACAGCCGGGGACACCGTCCGTTCCCATTGATGCTGTGTTTTTTGCTTTAGGGAGAGCAGCTCTCACCTGGGCATCTGAGAGGTTTGGGAGGCTAGACTCTGGTGGGATAGATATTTCTCCTTTTGGGGGGGAGGGAGGGGAGAAATTTGCACTGAACCTGTCTGCCAGTATGTTGACAATGTCTGTGGGTTCAGTGATTTTTGTATCATTTTGGACTTATTCTGAGCATATCTGGGAGTTTCCACCCAGGTTTCTAACATAGCTAAAGAAGGCCTTATGATTGTCTTTTGTATCATTAGCGATTTTTCTCTCAAAGTTGGCCTTGGATGATTTTATGAGTGATCGTAGTTTTTTGCTAGTATTGATCAGAGATGCCTTCCCTTTTAGGGATTTTGCTCTGTCATGTAGTAGCTTTCTCCTCTTGTTGTAGAGTTTGTTTATGGCTGGGGTCCACCAGACCGGGCGCCTGCCTTTGGTGGAAAGGGTCTTGATTTTATTAGGGATTGCTTGATCCATACATTCCTGGAGGTGCTCGTAGAAGGCATTTGTAAGGGTTACAGCAGCGTGGGTTGTGGTTTCCACTGGCTCGGGGGCCTTGAAGGATACCACTCCAGTCTTAAGAAGTGTGAAGTTTGCTTTTGAGAAGTTCTTCACTGTGGTCTTTTTTGCTGGGGTTGGGGGCGGCATGTGGATCTCCAGTGAGATTAATTTATGGTCTGATCTCACCAATGAGGGATATACTTCCGGTGTGAAGCATTTTGTCCCCATGTTTGTGATGATCAGGTCTAGTATATTTTCTCCTCTTGTGGGAATGGTGACTAGTTGTTCCATAGCATTTGAGTTTATGAACTCCAGGAACCTTTGGGCTAGGGTGTTGGGGCTTGAGTAATGTTCCCAGTCTATGTTTAGGTAGTTGAAGTCACTCAATATGATGGTGTTTGGAGAGGCATTCATACTCTCCAGTGTCTTCAGGAAGGCTGTGTGGGTTTCCTGAGTTTGAGAGGGTGGTCTGTAGCATGCTACAAACTGTAGGGCAGTTTTACGTATGGTTAATTGCACCTGGATGGCCTCCGATGCTTCGTGCGTTGCCACTAACCTGGAGGTGTGGGTATCCTTTATGAATATGGATACTCCCCCTCCTTTTGTGGTTCGGTCTGGATTTTGGGGCCGGAACGCATGATATGAGGTATAACCTGATAGTGCTGGGGTGCTCTCAGGAGCCTTGAACCAGGTTTCAGTCACAGCACAGACATCGATGTTCTCCATACTGAGGAGGGCTTCAAGGGCGTGCATCTTGAGGTTTATACTTCTGGCATTGAGCAGTATTACCGTTAGTTTTTCTCCATTTTTGTTTTCTAGGGCGGTAGGTTTATCATTTGAGCCTTGCCTAAAAAAGGCACTATGGGGGTGTCAAGAGCCTTTGCCAATATCTGGAAGCCCAGGGGTGACAGGTGCAAGCCGTCCCTTGCGAAGCAGCGTGGCTTGTCAAGCATGTCATCCGAGGCAGACAGACATTGGATCCCCTTAGAATGACACCAGTAATTAAGCCAATTATTAAAGCTGATCATTTTGTCTCTGTATTGTGGCATCATTCTTGGTGAGGGTAGGATACTGCTCATGGTCAGGGTCATACCTGCCTGGGCTACATATGTCTCTTTTCATGTAGTCCAGGGAGGTACATCTCAGGTCGTTCACACCGCCATGGACAATGACTGAGTCATACTTGTACTTGCTGTGGAGTGACCTGAGTGCTTGTGTTATGTGGCGGATTCTAGCGCCTGACAGGCAGCTTACTGTGATCTTTTCCTTGTTCAGTCTGGTGAGTGGGACGTCAGTGTGTCTGACTATGGAGTCACCTATAACAAGTGTGTCTGGCATTGTGTTTGGCCTTAAGGGCTGTGACTGTTTAGCACACTGACTTTGAGAACTATGTGTTGCATGTCTTATGTCTTGAGGTGGCAGTTGCTTGGGTGTCTGCTTTGGAGGCCTCTGTAGTTTTGGTAGATTTTTGATCAGTGCCTCCGTCTTTGTGTGTTTGTGTTTGTTTTGCAGTTGTGATAGTTCTATGTGAAACTGGGTTTGTGGTGTGCGTGGTTTCCTTCTCCTCCTGTCTGGTCTTGCCAGTCCTGAGTTGAGAGAGCTCAGCCTCCAGTTTGGCTATATAGTTGCATCTCTCACATGTATTTGTGTTTTGTGGGAGAAGGAGTGGGTTGTCTGTGTACATGAGGCAATTGTAACATTGCCTCAAGATGCCCAGATTCACCAGCTGATACAGGAGAGGACGCTAGCAACTGACCCTTCGACATGCTAGAAAAAGTTTGCTGTGTAACCAAGTCAGAAGGGACCTATAGGGAAATGGGTACTCAAGGGGATTCTAGGCTAATGTAGCACTTTGTTTAGTATACAAGTACTTTACCTATATAAAAATGCTTTAGGAGCAAGTGCTGAGCTTTTGAGATAGAGAATAGACTGTTTAGATTGCAAGTAGAGAAGTTCTAAGGGAAAAATTGAAGAGCAGACTTTACGGAGCCAGAAATAGTTTAACCTTGTTTAACCGGCGCTGCCCGATGGTGCTCTATGGGTAACTCCGCGCTACAGCGGGCTTTATAGTAGGGGGTTGAAAAGAGCTAGGAATTGACCCAAAATGGCCAATAGACTACAAGTTTCTGGCTGGAACCACTGCTCTAGGGACAAATAGGCTGCTCAGTGCTCCCCACTCCCACTGGTGAACAAAGAAGCTTCCCTTTATCCAAATAAGGATACGGAATAGCACAGGAACCAAGCCAAAGCCCAGGGATCAGCAAACTCTGAAGACTGGACTATTCTAGTTCAGTAAGGCGGGAAAACAAGATTTTTTTTTTTTTTTGCAGAAAACAGAGGAAAAACAGACAGTAAATGCTTTTAAATGGCTAGCGCACTTGAGTGTGTTAGCCTACAGGTAAAATTAAGCAACAAATAACTTTTTTAAAAGTGCAAAACAATTGCTACCTTTTTGGGGGCATCTGACATTGGGGGCAAGAACAACTAAAGAAAATGGCATCGGCTGCGTGTTTTATACACCTGATGTCATGGAGGAGAAGACAGTGGCCGACGCAGGACTCAAGGCTTTGGAATTCAGGCCGACTGAGGGCAACCTGCCATCAGATTACCCAAATGTAATGACTGCAACAGTGAATGCACTCGAACATCTACATTTATGGTAAGTGTACACAACTACTTTTCTTCAGATGAGACATTAAACCTAGATCCTGTGTCCACCTCAGGTGATGGTAGCTCAGCTAGATGTAATAACCCTGTGGCACATGGCAGAAAGAACAGGGGAACTTTATTTTTGTATCACATTTTTCATTTATTCTCTCTCTACATATGTATACACACACACGCACACTCTCACTCATTGACACATATGTTCTTCACTAAAGTATAGTTTTTATATTTTGCTCATGTAACATTCTTTAATGTATTCCTTTTCCCATCCTTTCTGTACAGGCATTTCTGTATCCTCTTTAATACAATTTCACAACTCCACGTCTTATACAACTCTTTCACAGTTTCATTTTCCTGTATGGCTTCCGAAAGACATGCAGGAATGGGCGTGCCTTTGCTGAAGTTTTGGGCATCGAGCTGGCAACTCTGCACCATAAAAATCGACTGCCAATCATTAGCGGACCGGAGTTCCGCTGTGGCGACCTCTAACTGGGGAAAAAGCCGTAAAGACAAACAAAACATAAAAATATTGCATCTATCTTTGCTTTTGGACTTTTGTTCATATTTATGTGTTTTCTGTACATCCTGTTGTTCTTACATGTTCTCTAAAAATACACATCATCGCAACATTCCTTAAATTTCTGTAGAAGCAGAATTTCTCATTTGTTTGCATGGCAAAAATGCATGTGCAGTGGGTTCTTAAATTTTACACACTTGTATAACATTTCCGCTTGTTGATTATTTGTTCCTTCACAAGTAATGTGAAAAATATGAAACTACCCAGACTTTCATAAATCCTTCCTGTTTTCCCATTTCACTTTTTTTTTCTTATCCCTTTAAGCCTTCCCACGATTTAACATAATTCTGTTCTGGAACCCTTTCATACCATTCTGTGTTCATCACTAGGTCATTGTTGCAGTAACTTAGGCTGTATGGGTCATGTCCTGACAAGGATGTGACAGTCATCCAGTATCCATAGCCATGGGACATCTTCCAAGCACTCTGGTCGCTGAAGGGCACAAGGAAGGCTGCATAAAAGTAGTGGTTAGAGCACCAGTGGTTCAGAATTTTCTTGCCATTGACGTGCACGCTTCTTGCAAGCGTTGAGGGAGGATCAGTAGTCATCTGGCAGTTCTTTGTGGCTGGCAAGCAGATAAGTACCCTTTCATCTCACAAAACCTATGTAGGCAAATTCTTTATCAAGAAATTTTTCTATTTTAGCTTTTTGAAATTAATAGATTTGTCACAAGCCTTTTTAGTTTGCAGTCTTGGTTGCCTTCTTTTAAAGACTTTTGGAGGGAAATGATCTGTTAAAAAGCATTTTCCATGTGTAATTATTGCTGAGTTGGGAAATTATTGTGCTCCGGCACTAGGACAAGTGTTGTTATTAATTCACTGTGTATACTTTTTTCAAATATTTTTTTTATTTTTCTTCTCTTGTTTTGTTTGCATATTTTAATTCATTTTACAAGTCACAATTTAGTTACATGGAAGAATTAGTCATATTTAAGTACATCTTGTTACAAGAGAATTTTCAGTGTTGCAACAAAATACGCAATGTAGATAACACTGTATAAACAATGTATAAGTGCTATAGAAAATCATCTTCAAGGTTTGTGTGGCAGTTTATACTATTCATAACTGCTACATATGAGGTTTAGATTAGACAAAGACATGCAAAAGGATATGTCTTATGCCCTTTGCAGATTACATTCACAGTAACACATATTTTCTCTTCTATTCTTTTAAAATATGATCCAGGAGAAGACTCCAGTAGTTTAGAAAGTAGGAATGTTTACTTTGGATGTTCTTCGTGTTTCACTGTTGCAGTCCATTACATTTGGGTAATCCTGCTGGCAGGTTGCCCTCAAGTCGGCCTGAATTCCAAAGTCCTGGGTCCTGCATCGGCTACTGTCACCCCTTCCCTGATGTCAGGTCGTCCCGGGTATAAAAGATGTGGCCGACGCCATTTTCTTTAGTCTTTCTTGCTGAGCGGTGCCCGAAGCATAAGCAGTTCGCAAGTGCCGGTCAGCCAACTCCTGAGATTTACGTGTTCGAGTTTCAGATCCGAAGTCTTCAATAAAGCTAAGTACCCCGTTGGGGAAAGTTTTTTTTTGCTCCAGACCGATGTCAGAAAAAGTTAATAATTGCATTTCTTGTGGAAAGCAAATACCTCATAAGAACTTTCATTCTTACTGTATTCATTGCCTAGGCCCTGATCACAGCGTTGCTGGTTGTCAGTTTTGTGCTAGATTTAACCAATGTACTATTAAGCGTCAGTATGATTTTGCTTTAAACTATTTGGGACGCCGGTTTAATTATCCAGAAATGTCGTTGGATAGCCATCTGACTACCTTAGTTCACAAAAAAACACAAAGAAAAGGAGAGAGAGAGAGACAACCGAGGCCCAAAACCGAAGATGAAGCTTCTCCTAAGCCAGTCGCCGGTTCTCAGTGAGGCGCTTTCGCAGCCCCTGACACCCGGTACTTTAGAGTCGCAGACCGCTACCGACTCCCATGTGGAGTCGGTCATGCCGCTGGAAACTCAAGGTATTGGAGCCTCGGAATACTGTTCCTTTAGATGGGTTCAGAGCTGCTGAGCAGGCACCGGCTTCTGAAGGTGTATTCAGACCTAAACATCTTTACAGTAAACCAACCTCAGTTTCAAAGGCAAAGACTAAAGCACCTTCTAAAGCAAAGAAACAAACTCGAGGCACGTGGACAGGCCTCTATGCCCAAAAAACAGATGCTCAAAATGGCCGAAGACTTAGTTACCTTGATCAGGGGTTCCCATCCCCCTCCTGATAAGAAGCCTAGGCAAGAGACTGACTATGAATCTTCAGATCAGGTTTCTATTTCTTCTGATTCCTCTTCTGAGGACTTATCACAAGCAAGCATGGAAAGTGGATGCACTCTCTTTCACTTGGAAAAATCTAATATTCTCTTCCCCCCCTATGAGGATTCTGACGCTGAAGAATCTATACCTTCAGCTTCTCCTCCAGAGGACTATTTTTTTGGGGAAACCTTGCATACCATGAGGGAGCATTTCCACTGGGAGAGCCAAAATTTTTCAGAATCTAAAAAGAGGCTCAGGGACTTCCTTTTCCTGCCCCAGCACAGGCCACTAGTCATTCCACTTGTGTTAGATATTGTAGATGATGTGTTTTCGGGGTCTAGTCTTACCCCTGACTCCTTACCTCCAGTTCCTGTTAAGCCTGACAGATATTACAGGGTCCCTGACTCTCATAAATTCCGTTTTAAAAACCCTGCTGCAGACCCAGAAACTATTTCACAGGGTCCCAAAGGAGTTAAGGCTTCCGCTGCAAAAAACCCTACCCCCTTTGACAGAGATTCTAGGGCACTAGATAGATGGGGAAAAAAGGTTTACACATCTGCTACCTTGGCTATAAGGGACTTAAACTGCCAGTTTCATATGCTTAAATATCAGCAACATGTCATGGCATTGCTTAAACAGAAAATGTCATTAAACTCTGAATGTGCAGAAAACAAGGAAATGCAGGATTTATTGCATGCAGCTGAACAAGTTGGAAAGCATACTTTGCAATGTGGTTTTGATTCTTTGGAGGCCTCCTGCAGGGCCGCAGTTACGGGTTCTGTAATTTGGAGGCATACTTGGTTAAAGGAACAAAATCTGCCTGATCATGTCAAGGTTAAATTATTAGATGCACCTTTACAGCATGATCCTTTGTTTGGTGTTAAGGCAGAGGAGGTGTTAAAGAAAATGGAGGACAAAGCTAAATCTATGCAAACTGTCAAAGATTTTTTACAAGTACAACCACCTAGGTTTAGCAGACACTGGCCTACAAAGAATTGGTCCTTTCCTATGTCAGACAGACCTTAAAGGGGCAGATCAAGACGCCCTAGAGGCAGATCCCATGCGCAAGGTTCCTACAGGTCAAAGTAATGGGTTGCTTCTCCATCCAAAGTTGGAGAAGACAAATCTCAGCCATACAGGAAACAGTCCCAATGACTTACCCCTGCCGGCACCAAGCACTTATCTGCTGGCAGCACCCTTCGGGGGAAATTAGCACTTTTTTCTCAAAATTGTCACATTATAACCCAGAACAAGTGGGTTCTAAATATTGTGTCACAAGGGTGCAAGTTCCATTTCCATATCCTGCCAAAGGCAAACGGCTGGCCAGATCTGCCAAAAAATCAGTGGGCAGAGGCACAAAAACAAGTTTCATCCCTCATGGACATGGGGGCCATTCAACAAGTACCAGAGCAAGAGCAGGGACAAGGATTTTACAAAAGACTTTTCTTGGTACCCAGAAAGGACAAGATCTGGAGACCAATACTGGACCTATCTATTCTAAACACATTCCTGGATATACCAAAATTCAAGATGATGACTTTGCAGCAGATTCTGCCCACGCTGGGCAAGAACGCTTGGCTGGTGACTCTAGACCTAAAAGAGGCATACCTGCATGTCCCAATCAGACAGTTATGCAGAAGATACCTCAGATTCAAGTCTGGCTCAATGCATTACCAATTCTCTGCTCTGCCCTTTGGCTTATCTACTGCGCCCAGTGTCTTTACAAAGTGCCTGGCACCAGTAATTGCATTCTGCAGACAAGGAGGAATACAAATATATCCTTACTTGGACGACTGTCTAATTCAAGCAGAGAACAAGGACATTCTTCTACAGCATCTGGCGTATGAAAAAAGACTTCTAACATGCCTAGGGTACACAGTCAACGAAAAGAAATCAAAACTAGTACCCTCTCAAGAGATAATATTCCTGGGTGCAGGCTTAAATACAACTGCCCAGATGGCTTATCTCACGCCAGACAAACAAAGGTAACTGACTACCTATTTCAAAATGTTGGCAACAAAGGCCCAGTTATCTGCAAGAAAAATTCCGCAGGCTTTGGGCTTCATGGCATCATGCATCCTACTAATTCCATATGCAAGACTGCATATGAGGAAACTTCAGTGGTACCTAAAAAGTGTTTGGACTCAACATTGCCACAGCCTGGAAACAATGATTACTCTCATTCCCTGCCTACAACAGGAGTTTCGATGGTGGGCAAATGCTTGTCACCAAAACAAAGGACAGCCATTCACATTACCCCCAGTCAAGCAGACACTAACAATGGATGCATCAGACTATGCCTGGGGGGTCCACATGGCAGGAAGATGCATTCGGGGCACATGGTCCTCAACCCAAATGCATCTACATATCAATCAGAAAGAGATGCTAGCTGTTCAGAATGCCCTGACAGCCTTCAAGGATCAACTTCACCCAGGACAACTACTAATAATGACGGACAATACTACAGTCATGTGGTACATAAACAAGCAGGGAGGCACACATTCCTACCCCCTCTGCAGGCTAGCCATGAACTTGTGGCACACAGCATTGACTTACCAAGTACATCTGCAAGCACAATTCCTGCCAGGAAGGAAAAATACTCTGGCAGACGAACTAAGCAGAAACCTCATGGATCCCCAACAGTGAAAACTGGATCCACAAGTCTTCAGCATGATGACAAGGACCTGGGGTTGTCCGGACATAGACCTATTTGCCTCCCCTCACAACTACCAACTACAAAGATTCTGCACAAGGACTTATCACAAGCAAGCATGGAAAGTGGATGCACTCTCTTTCACTTGGAAAAATCTAACAGTATATGCCGTTCCTCCTCTGCCTCTCCTCCCCAAAGTACTCCTCAAGGTTAGACAAGAAAAAACAAAAATGATACTGATTGCCCCAGACTGGCCCCGCCAGCACTGGTTCCCAATGCTGAAGAGCTTGTCTCACTGCCCAGCCTGGACATTACCTCAAATGTCTCACTTATTGACCCAACAAGACAGTCAGATACTGCACAGCCAACTCAAAACCTTAAACGTGGCGGCATGGCAGATAATATAGCCTCTCATGACACACCTCTCTCTAAAGCAGTGATGGATGTTATTTTGGAGGCCAGGAGGTCTAGCCCCAGAAAATCTTATGCAGACAAATGGAAGAGATTCTGTGCTTGGAACCAAGCACCAAGGTATTGACCCGATTGTTCCAAATATTCCTCAGATTTTAGAATACTTAACTAAGATGCTGGATGAAGGCCTTTCTTTTTCATCAATTAAAATTCATGATTCTGCCATATCAGCTCATTACAATACAGAACCACCTATTTTTTCACACCCCTTACTAAGGCAGTACCTCAGAGGGGCCAAAAACTTAAGACCTCAAAGGAGAGCACCAATACCTGCATGGGACCTCAACTATATCTTGGAAAAACTCACACTACCTCCGTTTGAGTCAGCCTCTGCAGCTGACATAAAATTCTTATCCTGGAAAACAGCTCTGCTCCTAGCAATAACCTCCGCTAGAAGAGTCTCAGAGTTACAGGCACTCATGGCTGTGGAACCATTTATCATTTTCCATCCAGACAGGGTTTCACTGAGGACAAACCCTACATTTATGCCTAAGGTCGTGTCCAGTGTGGCTGTTAACCAAACAATTTGCCTACTTTGTATCCAAACCCACAGAAAAAGGGTGAGAGAATTCTGCATTCCTTGGACATTCACAGGCAGCTACGCTTCTACTTGGACAGAACTAAAGCTTTCAGAAAGACTGATCGACTCCTAGTGGCATATGCTGCAGCATCACAAGGAAAGCCCATCTCAAAACAGACTATTTCAAAGTGGAGAGGCCATTGCATTCATTTCTGCTGTTCACAACATGGCAAAACAGTGCCTAAGGACATTAGGCCACACTCAACCAGAGCAGCAGCCACTTCAGCAGCCTTTCTCAGAAGAGTATCAACCAAAGACATCTTAGAGGCTGCAACCTGGAGTTCAGTGCATACCTTTACAAAGCACTACCACTTACCTCTCTACTCTAAATCCAGGGCAGGCTTTGCCACTGCAGTTCTGCAGGGCCTTATAGCCTCTCCTAATCCTATTTAGCTCCAGCCTCCCAATCTTAGCTTTGGGATTCAACCCAATTGTAATGACTGCAACAGTAAAATATGATGAACATAGTACAGTTGTATACCTACCATAAATGTAGATGTTCGAGTGTATACACTGTTGCAGTCCAGGTTACCCTCCTTCCATGCCCCCTTTTCTTTGCTGGAATTTAGCTGTACTTCTCTCTCCTATAACAACCTATGCGGTGTATTTGCTTGTAGATGAAGGAAAAGTTGTTTTATGTGCATGCATACTTATTGGCATAAATTAGCCTACCAATTTTGGGGCACCTGACATCTGGGGAAAGAAAAACTGAAGAAAATGGCGTTGGCTGCATCTTTTATACCCCTGGCGCACTGACGTCAGGGAAGAGGCGACAGCAACCGATGCCGGACCTAGACTTTGGAATTCAGGCCGACTGCGAGTATCCTGCCAGCAGGATAACCCAATTGTGATGACTGCAACAGTGAATACAGTCGAACATCAACATTTATGGTAGGTACACAACTGTACTTTCTGTATATTTAGTTCCATTGTGCTGTAACTCAGAGCAGATCTGAGTGTTGCCATTGAGATTCTTGACATAGCTATAAAATGCTTTGTGGTTGTCTTTAGAATCCGTGGCAATTTTGTTTTCATACTAGCTTTGGAGGATTTTATGAGGGATTTCAGCTTCTTACTGAGGCTGACCAGGGAGTTCTTCCAGTCATGGGCTTTTACTCTCTTTTTTGAAACAGTTTCTTTCTTGTGTTGTAGAGTTTGTTTATGGCAGGGCACCATCAGATTGGCTTCCTTTTTTTGGAGGATAGCATCTTTGTTCTGTTAAGGATAGCGCAATCCATGCACTCATGTATGTGCTTATAAAGTGCATTTGTATAGGATTCAGCTGTCGTACCTCTATTGTCCGTCTGCATGGGTGTCGTGAAGTTTGCCACTTTTGTCTTAAGAAGTGTGAAGTTGGCTTTGGAGAAATTTTTTTACAGTGGTTTCCCAAATGGGGGTGGGGGTAGGATGTGGATGTCTAAGCTGATTAGCTTGTGGTCGGATCTGACCAATGAGGAATTGACCTCTGGTGTGGAAAACTGGTCACCCATGTTGGTAATGACCAGATCTAGGATATTGTTGCCCCTTGTAGGGGTGTGGATAAGTTGATCCAAGGCATTGGAATTTATGAATTCCAGAAAACGTTGAGCAAAAGAGTTGGTACATGAGTAGTTTTCCCAGTTAATGGTGGGGTAGTTGAAATCACCCATTATTAGGGTGTTGGGTTGTACCCTAATATTTTCCAGTGTATCAAGAAATGAGTGGGAATCCTAGGGCATGGTGAGGGAATCTGTAGCAAGTTATGATTTGGAAAGCGGTCTTGCCCAGAGTTAGTTGCACTTGGATAATCTCAGATTTATTATGCTGAGCAACTAGCCTGGAGGTGTGGATAATCCTTAAGGAGTATGGACACGCCTCCACCTTTAGTGTTTCGGTCCAGGTTAGGTGGCCGAAAGGTGTGGTATGAATTATAGCCTGGTAATGCAGGGGTGCTCTCTGCAGCCTTGAACCAGGTCTCTGTCACTGCACAGATGTCGAAGTTCTCCATTTTAAGGAGTGCCTTGAGTGAATGCATTTTGAGGTTTAGACTTCTAGCATTGAGTAGCATTACCCTCAGATTTTCCTTGCTTGTACCTGTTACTCTGGTGAATTTGTCATTTGATCCTTGCCTAAAAAAGGCACTATAGGGGTGGCAAGAGCCTTAGCCAGTGTCTGGAATCCCAAGGGCGACAGGTGCAGGTCATCTCTGGCAAAGCATTGTGGTCTGTCGATCATGTCATCCCAGGCGGACAGATGCTGGATCCCGTTAGAATGACACCAGAAGCTTGGCCAGTTGTTGGTCAATCATTTTATCCTTGTACTGTGGTATCATTTTGGGTGATGGCAGGATGCTACTCAGGGGTAGGGTCATACCTGCCTGGGCTACAGTATCAGAGAGCTCCTCCATGTCTCTTTTCATGTAGTCCAGGGAGGTACATCTGAGGTCATTCACACCAACATGGACAATGGCAGAGTCATATTTGTACTTGTTGTGGAGTGACCTGAGTGCGTTATGTGGCGGATCCTGGCACCCAAAGAGGCAGCTGACAGTAACTTTCTCCTTGTTTAGCCTGGTGAGTGGAACATCAGTGTGCCTGACTATAGAGTCACCTATGACTAGAGTGTTGGGTACGTTGTTATGCCTTATGGGCTGTGGTTGAGTGGCACACTGCATTTGTGGGCTTTGTATCATTTGGGTTATGCTGGGAGTGGAGGTTGCATGTGTTTCTGCTTTGGAGGTCTCTGTTGCTTGAGCAGATTTTTATTGAGAGCCTCCGCGAATTTAGGTGTGTGTTTTATGTTCCTATGTGTGCGTTTTGGTGGTGTAGGTTTTGAGGGACTATGTGATGAGTGTGGTGTGGTGCAAGTGACTCCTGTTAACCAAGTAGTTCAGTCTTGGGTGAAGAGAGCTTTACTTCCAGTTTGGCTATGTAAGTGCATCTCTCACAGGTTGTAGTGTTGGGTGGTAGGAGGAGACTGTTGTCTGTGTACATGAGGCAGTTGCTGCATTGCCCCAAGATGCCCAGATTCATCAGGAAGACAGGCGAAAACACCAGGAGCTGATACTTAGACATGCCTGGATAGGTGCTTATTTATTAAGTACTAAAAACTGTTTTCCTCTAAACAAGTGAGGAAACTTGAGTGCTCTAATAATTTGTAGCTTATTTAGTGCTTACAACGAGTTCTGAACAAGTGCTGAGCTCAAAGAAACAGATTTGAGTGCTAAAACAAAAAAAAAAATGGCTAGTTCTATGGGAAAATTTGAAGAGCAGACTTTATGGTGCCAGGATTACTTTAGCCCTAGCTAAGCGGCGTTGCATAAAGTGTATTTCATATATTTATATATATCTATATAAAACAGTAGCAAATGAGCAAACTGATTTAAACAAATTAACCAATAAAAAGCTAAAAACTGAGACCCGTTCCAGCAGTCTTCGATCAGACAAGTTCTAAGTGCACACTCCTGCTACTAGGGTGCAGGGGAAACCTTCACCAAAAAAAGATAGTCTAGATTAGTGCTCAAGTTATAAAAACAAAGCTCGGTTCAGCAGGTCTGAATTTAGTCTATGCTACAGCAAACAAGGCATACCAATTTCAGAAAGAAACAGTTCAAATAAGCAGACACAATAAGCCTTTAACTAGAAACTCCCAGCTCAGGGAGAATATACCCTGTCCTCCCACAAGAGTGCAGACCACACCTTCTTAATGTAAAATAACTGGCCTGAAGGCCAAGTGCTTAAACCAGAACTAATACACTTTTAGAATAATTGACACTAAGCCTTCAGTCAGCAACTCCCAGTTTAGAAGGATGTAAACTACCTGTCCTGCCACAACAGTGCAGACCACAAACCTTCTTAATGTGAAACAGCTGGACTGAAGCCCAAGTGCTTCAGCCAAAGGCTTTGAATAACAGTTACAGTTTTATCAGGCTACTAAAAAGCAGTAATAAATGCAGCAGAATAAATGCAATAAAGTAGGAAGAAACAAATATAGTAAAAGCAGATGAATAAAGTGCAAATTTTTTTTTACTATAACAATCGAAAACGAGCAAACTTATTTAAACAAATTACCCAATTAACCAGTACAAAAAAAAGTTAGTAGGCATCTCCGCCAAAGAGGGCATTCTCAGGACTGCATGTAACACAGTACAGTATCAGCGATCCATACTGCAAGAGTAGAACCCACAGCCTTCTACATCAAAAGCAAGTATTCTACCTGTTGTGCTACAAACAGCAAACACTAACAGAGTTGGTATAAGCAGCACTAAACTACTCCCTCCTTGAATAACTATGCTGCACAAGAAACTGGAAAAGCCAAAATTTATTGGGGGGAGGGGGACAAAGACCCAAAACCAGGGACAGATTTTTAACATTGCTTGTATAATCTTAGAAAAGTTGCTAGAATAACATGGTTTGTGTTACCATGTGTTTCCTGAAAGATAGGAAGACTGAAACTTAAATGGCTATCATTTAGTGAATTCAATTCTAACTGATTTACCAGCAAACCACAAATTTTAAGAGGAACAGTCATCAAGTATGAGACAAACATTCCAGACATTCTTTAAAACTTTGAACTGTTTTCCTTGAATCACAAGTGTTAGTGGTGGTATGGATACAGAATTTAGGCTCTTGCTTCTTGTACCTAAGGTACACGGTTTGAGTCTGAGTGACTCTTAACTACCTGTTATACCTAACTGGGGTATTTTCTCTCTCTCTCTCTCACACACACACACACACACACACACACACACACACACACACACACACACACACACACACACACACACACACACACTCTCTCTCTCTCTGCATGGCACCTGTCCTTATAGCAAACAAACCCTCCTATGGCAAGCAAAAAAGAGAACCAGAAGAACTTACAATGCAGCATGCAATCTCCTTGCAAACGGCATCTGTCCTTACAGCAGGGTGCCGTACAGAAATAAACAAAGAAACCGGGAAATTCAGAAATTAAAGGAGCCACTTGGGAATTCATACCACCCCTTTATTTTCACCTCAAAACTGGTAAATACTGAGGAATTCGGTATGGTTGAGAGGTCTGATGACAACCCTTTCTAGTTTCTGTTGCCTGAGCTGTTGCGCTAAAAGTTTTTGTGCTCTGACATTATCAAAAAACAGTTGCTTTACAGCAATCTTTTTAAACGCATGCATATTATCTAGGTAATCCTTTATTTTCTTCTTGGCATTCTGCAGTTGCTCCTTTTTCTTGTTCTGTGAGATTCCACCTATTATGCAAAACTGTAACAGTTTTCAGTCCTCTAAATATTTATTATTGCTTCTTAGCCATATCTTTCTTTTATTTCCACCATATTTTTAAACTCCACTTTAATTTTATCCCACTACCTAGCTATATTTTCAGAAGAAGTTTCTGTCTTCTGTAATAACTCCTGAATAATTTCCACTACCCATTCCTCCTTGTATTCCTCTCTCTCTCCAGCAGGTAAGTGGGGAAAGCACCAGTGTCTTATTTTTATTTAATTACCTTGTATTTTTATTTTATTTATTATTGGCTCGTGTTCTGAAGTAGTTGTTGGATGCTTATCAAAACTTTCAATTAAATGCACATATTCCTGTGAAATTTAAATTCTGTCTAGCCTAGCCCAGTTTTTGTATATTGAGGAATAATTTGTAAATTACCTTTGAAATCCTACTACTGCATTCACATCTCCCATGCAAAATATTTTCATAAATTTCTTCAAAAGTCTACTCTCCTTTGTTATATCTTCACTTCCAACCCCCCCAACACACCTTCATTGTTGCAAACCAAATTTCAGTCCCCACCTATAAGTAATATTCCTTGCTTTTAAAGCTGATTATTTCTCTCAGAATTTTCTTAAGCTCCATTATAGCAGTTTTAGGTGGAATTTAAATGCATGCCAATGTAACCCTCCTCCCTTGCCAGTAGCCCCTGAGTACCACGTCTACCATTATTTTCTTTTTTATCCTCTTCTGTCACTGTTGGAGCTCCTCTTGCAATTAATGTAACCTCCTCTTTTACTTTGTTCCAGATATTCCACTGAACTGTTGTCATAAAAACCTTTTTATCAATTTCACACGTTCATTTCTTTCCAAATGTGTCTCCTGTAGTATAGTTATTTGCACTCAACATTTTTAATACATTTCACATCTTTTTTTTTTTTTTTTTTTTTTGTGTATATCTGTGAGACCATTAACATTTTTGAAAATTTATTCCCACCTTGCTATCCATTGCATTTCTAATAACACTGTTTTGTTGATGATAACCCCCCCCCCCTCCCAGCAGACTCACTGACATTGCCAATAACAGGTTTCAACTAAATTTGGTACTTTTCCCTGTAGATCGTGCAAGGCATGTGATTTTATGTCATGCAGTAATTCTTCTGTTCACCCATCTACATCTAGACTATATAAGGTTAAGGTGCATGTTGACTGTAATTTGGTTAATTTAGTTTACTTGGCAACCTGCACTGACTGTATTTCCTTCTTTGTAGGTAAGACTAACCAGAGGTTGAAAGACCAAGTGTTGCAGCACCTGGGTGACATTAGAAGAATAAGTTGTTTGAATGCTTTGTGTAAACACATTAGAGACAATGTGGGTCATTCTTTTAAGTTTACTGTTATGGCATTGTTAGTGAGTCTGCTAGAGGGGGGGGATATAGTCAACAAAACAGAGTTATTAGAAATGCAGTGGATAGCAACACTCCAGGCTCATAGGTTACCAGGTTTAAACTATACTATACCTTTAAAACCTGCTTTGAAATCTAGACTATTGCATCATTAATTGTTTGAATTTTGTGATTGGCTGTCGTATTTTTAAATAGATTGTTCTGTTTTTTGTCTATTAGGATCTGATGAAGCATAATATGTGAAAGCACTTATCCTTTTACAGTTCGGTTTTATTATGTAGAGATTTTTTACAGAACCTGTTTGTTTTTATGCCGTTTGCCCTGGTTGCTGAACTGTGTTTTATTTGCTGTTTATTCTTTATTTTTTTAACACAGTTTGGCTGTTAGTCGTTGGTTTTAGTATTCTTTTCTGTGTTTTGTTTTATGACTTGAGTACTGGGCTGGGCTGTATTAAAAAAAATAAAAATGGGGGGGGGGCATTTTAATTTTAAAAATGGTTGTATTGTGCTTATTTTGTAGCTTTGACCTATAACTGTGGCCTTTTCCTCTCCCCTCCCTCCCCCTTTCTCCCCCTTTCCTACCCCTCCTCTCTGTTTCCGTCCCAGAAACAGGACCGTATTGAAGGCCTGAAGCGTCAGATTGAGAAACATAGATATCACATACGAATGTTAGAAACTATCCTTCGGATGCTGGACAATGACTCCATTGTTGTAGATGCAATTCGCAAGATCAAGGATGATGTGGAGTACTATGTGGATTCTTCCACAGACCCAGATTTTGAAGAAAATGAGTTCTTGTATGATGACCTGGATTTAGAAGACCTTCGTAAGTTTTTATTCTGTGAAATGCATAAAGTTGGGTGAGGGTAAACTCAAATATATTAAGATTTCACAGGGATTATGACTTCTATCTTTCTTTTTCCTTTTCATAGCACAACCACCCTTGGCAACGTCTCCACCAGGCCACAATCACATGGAAGATGAGATCTTAAACCAGTTAAGCAGCACGCCAACATCCACCACGTCTAGTTCACCTATTCCACCTAGTCCAGCAAACTGTACTACGGTAAGGGGGTGTGGAAGGGAGCATAACTTGCTTAACGACTGACTAGTATTGAGTTAGTATTGCCCATGATATTGAATTTAGTCCATGGTAGCTGGTCAGAAATTTGCATTGCAGTTAAGAAGGGTGATGTAGCAAAAGAGTTAAATGTGATTTACTTGGTAAGGTTGGCTTTTGTCTGCAGTTTTTGGGACCTTCCTTTTTCCTATAGAAATTTTCTCATATGCCTGTTAAAGGTAAATGGTCTTATGAATACCTATAGAGACACCCACATGGCCTTTGTTTTCTGTTTACAAGAAAAATAACAAATGACATTGGGACTTGTGATTTGCTTATCCTTTGCAACAAAAATTATTAGAAGTACCTTGAATTCTTTGAGACTTTCTTAAGAACCAACATCTTACGGATTTGGTGTGTGTAACTATGGCTTCTGACTTTTCATTGAATTCCTCAGACAAGAAAGGAAAAAAGAAAAAATTATCCAGAGAGATTTCTACAGAGACTTGTTATTCTGATGCTTTTCTCTGGCCTGGAATAAACAGTTTCACTTTGAGGTAGTTTTGAACATCAGTCTGACTTACCTGGTCATTCTGGTGGGACTCCATGGGAAATGACTAAGGCCCAAAAGCAGTGCACATCCAGTCAGACCAGACTTTAGGCCCTTATCCTAGAAGAGAGAACCTCACTTTATTATTGAGGAGAAGGAAGAACCTACCAAGTCTTGTAAGGGAGGAAGTTGCCAGGCTGCTGTTGGATGTCTGGACATCCGATTCAACCCTTAAAACAGTCAGACTAGAGAGCATTAATAAAAAAAAGTATAAAAAGATGTAACATTTGCCCTCACGTCTACACCCACCAGTCATAATGGGCTCAAGGAAAGACTTGCAACTTAATTTTTTTGAGGTAGTACAGTCTTTCCAGTCTTCTACTCTATCTGTTCAGACAAAAAGGAAAAAAAATCTCATTCTTTGAAGAAGAGGGCAATCTTTGTATCTCAAGAAGAAGGGCTTTACTGTGTTTCACAGCTTTCTTCCCTTACTCCCTGCAAATTTGAATTTGATACCATTTCTAAGATGAAAGAGTTCTTCTGTAAGTGTGGTGGGGGGAGTCTCAAAAAAGATACTACAAGTTGCTTAGTGTGGATTCCCCAAAGTCATTAGCTAGCCCTCTAATTTAGTCCATGCTGCTTCTCCTCTTCTAATTCACAGCCCCCTGCACCACGAAAAACAGACTTCATAAGGCAGCAGACGCACTCCAAGTTTATTTTCAGAAAACCCATTGCCAGCCCAGCTTTTTTTCTCTCAGAACAGAGACGGTAGATCAAAGCCCTTTTCTTCATTTAATCTTGTCCATATTTAAAAAAGATTGCAGGACTTTGACAGGTATGGGAAGAAAGTTTATGCTGCTTGCACATTGGTGTTTTTGTCTTTGCAACATGCAACCAACTGTTGTTAGCCTGCCTGCTTCAGACAGTAAATCCAGTTAGTTCAGTTTTCCAAGTTATCAAGCACTCAATAAAATGTGCATATGCTGCAGTGGATGCCGTCTGCATAGCTGTTGCTACAAGGACAGTGATGTGCAGTAATGCCTGAGTCAAGACTGCAACGTTTTCCTGCAGATATTATCTACCAGGTTTGAAATTACCCTCTGGAAAAGGGCTTACATCTAATGTCATTGTAATTCCTCCACAGTTGTTGAGGTTTGGATGTAACTGGACTGCTTCCTCCCTTTATGGTAATAATGCCTCACCAACCTAACATACCTCAGATCTAGTTTGCTGCCATTGTGAACAGACCTGGATTACGAGCTGTTTAGGGTTAGGTTTACGTAACCACTGATGTAATGGGATCCTATCTCGCCTACATTCATGACAGATGGGTTCGGAGCCGATCCATCGGCTCCGACTCGGCAACTTATACACTAGCACGAAGTCTCTCATTGGCTGGGCTACTCCCTATCCCAAGATGCACTACACCTGCTTCCCCAGATCTCGTTTGCCGCTTTACAAGCTGGACGTGGTCTCGACTTGGCTGGAGCTAAGTGTTTACTTTTACCTTTATTGGTCCTTGACCTTGGGGTTTTTGTCATTTATTAAACAAACAGCTGTTTTAACAGCTTCTTTTATACTATTTGTGAAGTTTGAGTGCTTGAGTGTTGTCTAGTACTTGTTCCTTTTTGTCTGTCGGGCAAGGCCCGTTTTTAGTTAGAGGGCCCTTGCCCTATCCTTGTGTTCTTTTTAGTCAAAAGGCCTATTAATTTAATTCCTTTGTGGTTATTTGTCTTACGGGCCAAGCCCGTTTAAATTAGAGGGCTTTGGCGTTGTTCTGTTTGTCAGTTACTTGTGAGGTAAAATTCTTCTGAGTGCTTGCGCCAGTGAGTCTCAAGGCTTTTCAGTTGGCGCTGTTTTTCTTTATAGTGCTAATTTTTGTGGTGAACTCTATTGTTCTTGAACCGTACTATGTCTAAAGAACAAAAGTCAGGGTTTAAAAATGCACTCGGTGCAGTTATAAAATGTCCATAACAGACAGCCATTCTATTTGTGTTTATTGTTTGGGGCCGAAACATCTACAAGAGACTTGTAGCGTATGTCATGCTTTTTCTGCTAGGGTTCTTCAAGAATGTAAGAACAAGCTTATTTTGAAAGGGCTTATTAAACCCTCCTTTGAGGAAGCTTTGAATCCTCCTGTTGCTTCCAAAAAGAAAAGATCGTCGGGTCCGGCAAGTCCGTCGGGGCCGGCTTCTAAAAAGAAAAAGTTGACCTCTTCTTCCTCGGCTCCACTGACTTCGGGGCCGAGTGTCGAAGAGTCTGCCTCGATACCTCCTACTTCGGCTCCATTGTCTTCGGAGCCGCAAGTTGGAGTATCGAGAGGTGAATCACCTCCATCGGCTCCAATGGCTTCGGAGCCGGTGGAAGTGTGCAGCTCAGACTCTTCCCCCTCGGCTCCGAAGAAAAAGGCTTCTTCGGCGCCGATAGTGATCCATGAGTTGGTGGAGTCGGCGCCGACAGTATTGGAGCCGTTTCGGAGCCGGTCCCCTTCTCCCTCGGAGCCGAGAGGAAAGTCTTCTCGAGTGTCTACCTCCTCTAAATCCTCGAGACTATCGGATTCGGACCTGGATAGGGTTTTACAGAGGCTCTTCCAATCTCCAGTATTTGCTAAAATGGTCTCGGCTCCAGCACAGTTTGCTTTGGAGCTGATCCCCCCACACTCTTGATTCCTCCTCCAACCTCTTCTGAGTTGTTGGAGCCGGTGGTGGTGGAGCAATGTGGAGCCATACGGTCGGAGCAGAGACCCCTATCAGGCCTTTCGGCTCCGACCATGCTTCCTACCCTGTCCTCCGGTTCAGGGTTTGGTACTCGACCTCTACAGCCGGGCCGAGGGAATACCTTGGGATTAGGTGCCTCGGTACCTAGTCTTCCTCTCGGAGCATCGGCTGCTGGAATTCCCAGTGCCATCGTGGCCTCTAGACCAGTGACTTCCTTGGATTCTGGAGGTCCGGCCTTTGAGGCCATGAGGAGCGCGCTGGCCATGCCCTTGCCGGTTCAACTAGACTCTACCTCACCGTCCCTAGATTTGGAGACTGGTGCCTCTGTTGCGTTGCAGCCCCCCGGCAGCGGGGCCCCAGGGCCTGAGGATACCCCAATCGGGGGTTCCCTTCTTCCGGGTGGTCCGTCCGAAACTGCTTCGGACGAACCTCCACGGAAGAAATTGTGTAAGAGGAAGCACGTAGACTCCCAAGATGAGTCTATTACATCGGATACTGACCTCGATGACGCTGAGGGGTCCCCCAAATCATCTTCGGATGATATCTCCTTCTCAGATGTCTTGGAGATTCTGAGACAGAGAGGTGACTGGCAAGCCAAAACCCCTTCAACTGAGGAGTCAGTCTTCCTCAAGGCCTTTGGGGCCCAGCCCTCCGCCTCCTGGGTGTCTCTGCCCTTCGATGAACTCCTTGATTTGATTTCTCGAAGGGTGTGGGAACACCCTGATTCTGTGGAACCGGTGCCTGCGAGGCCCAATAAATTCTTGTCAGCTCCCCCACAAAAAGAATTTCTCACAAAGGGTGTACCGGTAGATGCTTTGGTGGTGGCTTCTGCCACACAGCAGGACGTGGCAGAGGCTTCGACGTCTATTCATCCTCCTAATAAGGATTCTAGGAGTATGGATAGGTACGGGAAGCGTACCCTGTCCTCAGCGGCTTTTTCCTTACGGTCGCTGAATTATTTGTCATTTTACAAGGCTCCAAAGGGATCTTCTCAAAGAGCTAAATGACTCCCTTGTTGGTAATCTACCTGAAGCGCTGGCCTCGACTGTTGGCGCACAGATGACTACTCTTTGTTCTATTGTTAACTCGTCCATGAGGCTCATCTCGTATGCGGCCGAGGGGGCGAGTAGAGCAGCGGGAACAGGCGTTGCCCTTAGGAGACAAGCCTGGTTACGCTTGTGTTCGTTTACGGAGGCCTTCAAGTCTTCCTTCGCCGATGCCCCCTTTGATGGGTCATCTTTGTTTGGACCCAAGGTGAAGGACACACTAACTCGGTGCGAGCAGGAGGGCAAGACTTTGACTGCCGTTGGGGCCCGTTATTCCGCTCCTTCCAGGCCTTATCCCAAGGCTGGGAGAGGAGGGAAAATGTGGTTTAAAAAATCCCAAAAGTCTTTCTCTACTCCACCCAGTGATTCCCCCTCCAGAGGCGGGGGGGGGATTTTGGAAGACGCCGCCCCAGAGGTGGCAGAGGCCCCCGTAACTCTGGAGACCGCGATTCCTTTCGTGGTTCTTCATACAACCAGTGTTCCTGAGTGGTTGCCCGACTGTGCAGCTCCGGAGCCAGTCGGGTCGCTTTGCGGCGCATCCACAAGCTTGGGAATCCATAACAAGCGATCAGTGGGTGCTTCGCATTATTACCGGAGGATATATCATCCCTTTCAACAAACCCCCCCTTTCTTTAAGGGAAATCCCGGACGTGCCACCCAGTCAGCGGGATCAGGCAGCATTAGAAATTTCAAAGCTGCTAGAAAAAAGAGCCATCCAGCCTGTCCCCACCGACCAGATTGGATCAGGAACTTACTCAAAATTATTTTGGTACCAAAAGACAGGGGACTTCAGGCCCATTTTGGACCTCAGTTCATTGAATCGTTTCGTAAAGAAGTCCAAATTCCGAATGGTCACTCTTCAATCTATTCTTCCTTTGCTGGAAAAAAATGCATGGATGTGCTCCATAGATCTCCAGGACGCTTACTATCACATTCCCATAGCTCAAGAGTCCAGGAGACATTTACGCTTTCGCCTCGGAGCCAGTCATTTTCAATTCCGAGCACTGCCCTTTGGTCTCACCACAGCCCCCAGGGTGTTCACCAAATGTCTGGCAGTGGTAACTGCTCACCTGAGAAGTCTGGGATTCCAGGTGTTTCCTTATCTAGACGACTGGCTCCTTACAGCCACCTCCGAGCATCTACTTCTCCAAGCGCTCAGAGCCACGTTCAACTTGGGCCGTTTCTTGGGGATCACATTCAATTTGCAAAAATCTGTACTACAGCCTTCTCAGCGTATTACTTTCATAGGCGCAGACTTAGACACAAAAAGAATGCGCCTTCTTACCGGCAGCAAGAATTCAGATCTTACAAGATCAGGTCAAATCCTGCCTTCACTTACAAAGAGCCCCGGCCCATCGGATCCTACAACTGTTGGGCTCGATGGCGTCGACTATACTCCTAGTTCCCTTGGCCAGACTTCACATGCGAATTCTACAATGGCTACTGTCGGTTCAATGGTCTTATCAGGAACTGCCCTTGAACCACTTAATCATAATCACGGAGAGTTGCCGTCGAGATCTGCGTTGGTGGCTTCTACGGTCAAATCTCGACCAAGGGCGATCCTTTATTCCTCAACGTCCCGTTGCCACTGTGACCACGGATGCCTCCCAGGTAGGGTGGGGGGGTCATTACCTGGACAGGTCGGTCCAAGGCACATGGCAGATCCAGGAAACACATTTGCATATCAATGTACTGGAGATGAGAGCGGTACTATTGGTACTTCAAGCTCTCCATCACGCTATCCCACAGGGCCCAATTGCGATCCTATCCGACAACATGTCGGTAGTATGGTACATAAACAAGCAAGGGGGTACCAGGTCTTACCCACTATGCAGAGAAGCCATGAGACTTTGGCACTGGTAGCTACCAACCACTTTCTAATGGCAACGCACATACCGGGGAAGTCCAATGTGATTGCGGACAGATTAAGCAGGACCATTCTCTTGCCCCACGAGTGGTCCCTCAATCAGAGTATAGCTGCGAAAATCTTCGACAGATGGGGTCTTCCTTGCTGCGACCTGTTTGCCAGCCCCCACAATGCGAAATGCAGAGAGTTCTTCACACTGTTCCCATCCAAGGGACAGATTCCCAGGGACGCTCTGACTCACGTTTGGCCCCCCGGCCTTCTCTACGCCTTCCCTCCGTTCCCCCTCCTACCGAGGGTGATACAGAAGGCCATTTACCTGGAGAGCGAGATGATTCTGATTGCCCTGCACTGGCCTCGTCAAGTTTGGTTCCCTTTCCTACAGAGGCATGCGATAGAAGGTCCATGGTTTCTGGATCCGGTGCCAGACCTGTTGACTCATCAGTCAGGACGGCTTCATCCGTCTCTCAGGTCCCTGAAGTTGGCAGCATGGTTACTCCACTTCCATCCTTAGTCCGAGATAATGCTCTCTCGCCGGATGTGGTCCACATTCTGTCTTCTTCCCATGAACCTTCCACCATCAAACTTTATTCCAGTAAATGGAAAAGGTTTGCTTTCTGGGCTCAAGAACGAGGTATAGATCCTCTCACTGCTCCAGTATCGGAGGTTCTGAATTTTCTGGCCTCCCTTTTTCAGTCGGGCTCTTCAGTTTCTGCCATTAAGGTTCAATTAGCAGCGATCTCTAATTTTCATGCTTCTTTTGAACCTTCATTGATGTCTCACAAACTTTGTAAGGCTTTCCTTAAAGGGGCTTGGCTCCTTAGGCCTCCTTTATCTCAGCCTGTTCCCCCTTGGGATTTGAATATGGTTCTTGCTGCCCTAACTGCCCGTCCTTTTGAACCAGCTGCTACTTGTGATTTAAAATTTCTGTCTTGGAAAACGGCCTTTTTAGTAGCCATAACATCTGCTAGGCGAGTTTCAGAACTTCAAGCTCTTTGTTCTGATCCTCCCTATTTGATTTTTCACAAGCATTGAGTTTCATTGAAATTAAACCCCGCATTTATACCAAAGGTGGCCTCTTCTTTCTGTATGCAACAAACTATAGAACTCCCTGTCTTTTTCCCAGAATTCTCCAATAACGCAGAATATACTTTGCATCAATTGGACGTACATAGACAACTACGTTTTTATTTGAATAGAACCGCTCAAATGCAGAAATCAAATCAGTTGTTTGTTTCTTTTGCAGCGAACAAATTGGGTCAACCGGTAACAAAAGCCTCCATATCTAAATGGATTAAAGATTGTATCATTTTTATTTATTCACAGGCTCATAAAGACCTTCCCTTTCCAGTCAAGGCTCATTCTACCAGGGCAATGGCTACTTCCGTAGCTTTTCACTCCAAGTTATCAATAGATGATATCTGTGCTGCGGCAACCTGGACTTCTCCGCACACTTTTATTTCTCATTACAAATTGGATGTGGTTTCTCGAGGCAGAGCTTCCTTTGGTTCCACAGTTCTCAGGAGTGTGTTCCAATGAGCCACCCGGGATGTAGGTGCTAGGGACGCTGTCCCATCTGTCATGAATGTAGGCGAGATAGGATCCCATTACATCTTTTAGTTATGTACTTACCATAACTTCGGATGTATGGGATCCATCTCGCCTACATTCATAAGTACCCACCCTCCTTCCCCCTTCCATTTGGATTTAGAGGAGCTGTAGTCACTTTTTTCTTGGTGTTCTTTCTTGAACTTTAGTTGGTTATAGTGACTAATAGTGTTTGCTGTGTTTACATGGGTGTATGAAAGCGAACAAACAAGATCTGGGGAAGCAGGTGTAGTGCATCCTGGGATAGGGAGTAGCCCAGCCAATGAGAGACTTCGTGCTAGTGTATAAGTTGCCGAGTCGGAGCCGATGGATCGGCTCTGAACCCATCTGTCATGAATGTAGGCGAGATGGATCCCATACATCCGAAGTTATGGTAAGTACATAACTAAAAGATGTTCTTCGTTCCCCATTGCTGCAGTCCTTACTATTGGGTATAGTCCGCCGTCCAGTCGGCCCGAATACCAGAGTATAAGGCTGACGTCGGTCAGGGCGCATTAGACTGACGTCAGTACGTCAGGGTACTAATGCGCATGACCGACGTCATATCCTCAGTCTTTTTTGCTGCATGGTCCGATGCAGAAGCAGTTTTGCGAGTGCAGGTTGGCGTTCTGAAATATTTCCGAAACCGGAGTTTCAGACCGAAACAGAGTTGGCTAAGTACCCCGTTGGGGAACATTTTGTTTTTTTCTTGCCTCAGTATTTAACCGGATGTCAGAAAAAGTGAATAACTGTATTTCTTGTGGGAAACAGATACCTCATAGGGATTACCATACCTTGTGTATACCTTGTTTAGGGCCTGAGCACGACGTTGTTGGTTGCCGCTCTTGTGCTAGGTTTAACAAACGCACTATTAAGAGGAGGTTAGACTGTGCCAGGTTAGTGTTTGGGAAGCGTTGCAATTATAAAATGCCGTCGGATGCTCCGACGCCCGCTTCCAAGAAGCGCAAGGACAAAACAGCGAAGCCTAGGGTTGATGAACCGGCAGTCCCGGACGTCGGTTCTTTAGAAGGCTCAGTGGAGCCAGAGGTTTTGCCAGGAGTTTCCATGGAGTCTCAGGCAGAAACTTTACTGTTACAGGATGTGCCTTCTCAGGAGGTAGGCCAGGCTGCGGGGCTTCTCAGGTAACTGTTCTTCCCTCTCTTCCCAAGGTAGTTAGAGCCTCTCCTTCTGTTGCCAAAACTTCTTTGAGAGGTAGGCCAAGTTCAGCTTCAGTGGGGCTTCTCCTAGCATTTCGGGTTCTGCACATAAGAAACCTATGCTTAAAATGGCAGAAGATTTGATTACTATGATTAGAGGTTCTATGCCCCTCCTGATAAGAGGCCTAGGGTGGAACCGGAGTTTGATAGTTTTGAACAGTGTTCAGAGGCTTCAGAGTCTTCTGGAAGACTTGCAGGAGTATCCTACTTATTCTGATTCTGATGTGGATGATTCCACTCCTACAGCTTCTCCTCCTGAGGATTTCTCATTTTCAGAGACTCTGCATTCCATGAGGGAGCACTTTAAATGGGAAGGCCAGGATTACTCTGATTCCAGGAAAAGGCTTAGGAATTCTTGTTTTACCCCAGCATAGGCCCTTAGCTATTCCTCCTGTGTTGAATGTGGTGGAAGATGTTTTTGCAGAGGCTTCCCTGAACCCTGACTCTTTGCCTCCTGCTCCTGTTAAACCTGATAGGTATTATAGGGTGCCCGAAGCTCATAAGTATTTGTTTAAGAGTCCTAGGGCGGACCCAGAAACTGTTTCTCAGGGGCCTAAAGGTGTTAAGGCTTCTGTGGTTAAAAATCCTGTTCCCACTGATAAAGAGGCAAGGGCTTTGGATAGGTGGGGAAAGAAAGTGTATACTTCTTCCACTCTAGCCATGAGAGCGTTGAATTGTCAGTTTCACATGCTAAAATATCAGAATTATCTCCTTTCACAATTGAAATCTAAGGTGGATGCTTTGGCGGAAGGTATTGAGTGTAAAGAGTTGCTGGATTTGGTTCATGTGTCTGAACAAGTGGGTAAGCATTCTTTGCAATGTGGTTTTGATGCTGTACAGGCCTCCTCGAGGGTGGCTGCTACTAGTTCTGTTCTTCGCAGGCATGCCTGGTTGAGGGATCAGAATTTAGCTGAGCATGTTAAGACAAGGATTTTGGATGCTCCTTTACAGTCTGATGTGTTGTTTGGATCGCCTGTGGAAGCAGTTTTAAAGAAAATGGAGGACAAAGCTAAGTCTATGCAAACTGTTAAAGATTTTTGCAGGTGCAGCCACCAAGTTTAGTAGAAATTGGCCTGCTAAGGGGTGGACATATCCTGCTTATGATTCCCAGTCTAGGGGTAGGTCTAGGCGTGGTAGGGGCAGGGCTCAAGGTTCTT
Source organism: Protopterus annectens (assembly GCF_019279795.1). Taxonomy (NCBI): domain Eukaryota; kingdom Metazoa; phylum Chordata; order Ceratodontiformes; family Protopteridae; genus Protopterus; species Protopterus annectens. The sequence goes on along the minus strand of NC_056726.1, from coordinate 995,395,187 downwards.
TTAGGCCTAGAACAGGAGTTCACCTGCTCAGACTTCTGGTGAGGGCAGGGGTCAGTCCTTTCGTAAACAGACCCAATGACCTGTCTTTTCAGCTGCCAGTAGATTCTCGTCTGGCAGCTCCTTTGGGAGGAAGACTGTCTCTTTTCAAAGAAAATTGGGATTTAATTACTCAAGACAAATGGGTGTTGGATATCATTCACCACGGTTACAGATTTTATTTCCATACAATGCCCCTTTCAAAGGCATGCCAGACGTTCCTCCTCCACAAAGAAAAGAGGCTCACAAGCAAGTTTTCAGTTACTCCAGATGGGGCCATTCAGCCAGTCCCTGTATCAGAAAGGGGCCTAGGATTTTATTCTCGCCTGTTCCTAGTACCAAAGAAGGGGAACACGTGGAGACCTATTTTGGATTTATCTCTCCTCAACACTTTTCTGGACATTCCCAAGTTCAAGATGTTGACGTTACAACAGCTTTTACCTCTGCTGGGCAAAGATCACTGGATGGTAACTTTAGATCTCAAGGAAGCTTACCTTCATGTGCCTATAAGGCTAAGTTGCAGGAAGTATCTGCGGTTTCGAGCTGGAAATTCTCATTATCAGTTCTCTGCATTGCCCTTTGGCTTATCTACTGCCCAGAGTATTCACAAAGGTTCTGGCTCCAGTGATAGCTTACTTCAGGCTTCAAGGAATTCAAATCTATCCGTGCTTGGGCGACTGCCTGATTCTGGCTCAAGAAAAGGAAGACCTTCTACAGCATCTGGAATATGTTATAGCAGTGCTAAGATGCCTAGGGTATTCTGTGAACGAAATAAAGTCCAGTCTAGTACCCTCTCAAGACATGTGCTTTCTGGGTGTGAGACTGAATACAGCAGCCCAGATGGCCTTTTAACCCCGGACAAACAAAAGAGTCTATCACTTTACTTCCATCAACTATCTCATCAGTCCGTGCTGACTGCAAGGACAGTCCTTCAAGCATTAGGGTTCATGGCATCTTGTATTCTGGTGCTTCCCAATGCCAAACTGCATATGAGGAAGCTACAATGGTATCTCAAAATGTATGGACACAGCACTGCCAGGATTTGGACACTGTCATTCAAATAATACCTTGCCTTCAAAAAGAATTTTGTGGTGGGCTCAGGAATGTCACCTAAACAAGGGACTCTCTGTGACCCGGCCAGAGGCGAGTCAGATTTTAACGACAGATGCCTCGGACATTGCTTGGGAGCTCATCTAAATGGAAAGTGGATACAAGACAAGTGGCCTGCCAGACTACAGCATCTACATATCAACATGAAGGAGATGTTAGCAGTCCAGTTTGCATTAATGGCTTTCAAGGAGTTACTTCTTCCAGGGCAGGTGTTGATTCTAACAGACAACACAACTGTCATGTGGTACATCAACAAGCAAGGGGGAACACATTCTTATCCTCTATGCAGGCAAGCAATGATTTTATGGGAGACTGCGCTAAGCTTGCAACTTACTCTTCAGGCAAGGTTTCTGCCAGGAGCACAGAACTCCTTAGCAGATGTGTTAAGCAGACAAATCATGGATCCCCACAGTGGAAACTGGATCTTCATGTATTTCAGAGATTGACAGTGTCATGGGGAACTCCAGACATAGATCTGTTCGCTTCTCCACTAAACCACCAGCTGCCAAAGTATTGCACAAAGGGGTTTCATCACACAGCTTGGAAAGTGGATGCTCTGTCTTTCAGTTGGAAAAACCTTCATGTGTATGCCTTTCCACCTCTACCTCTTCTTCCAAAGGTACTATTAAAGGTCAGACAAGACAGGCCAAGGATGATTTTGATAGCTCCAGATTGGCCTCGGCAACACTGGTACCCACTACTACGGAGTCTGGTAAAGAAGCCTCCATGGCCTTTACCTCTGATTCCTCATCTGTTATCTCAGAAGGACGGTCATCTGCTCAATGTCAAGCTTCACTCTCTTCATCTAACAGCCTGGCATATTCTGTGTTGAGACACAGCAGGTCTCAACTTCCTCAACAAGTTTTAAATGTGATTATGGAAGCTAGAAGACCTAGTACAAGGAAAGTGTACGCAGAAAAATGGAAGAGATTTTTATTTTGGAGTACAGCAAAGAATTTGGAGATTTCTGAGCCTAATTTGAGTGTGGCTCTTCAATATCTTACTGAGTTATTGGACAAAGGTTTGTCCTTCTCTTCCATTAAGATTCATGCTGCAGCAATTTCAGCTCACTATGATTGTGATCCACCATTGTTTTCGCATCCTTTGTTCAAGCAGTTTCTTAGAGGGGCAAAGAATATAAGACCCCACGTAGAGCTCCTACTCCTGCTTGGGATCTCAATTTTGTGTTGGAAAAACTTACTCTACAACCTTTTGAGCCTGCGGCTACTGCTGAATTGAAATACTTGTCATGGAAGACTGCTTTTCTGTTGGCTATTACTTCTGCAAGAAGGGTGTCTGAGTTGCAGGCCCTTATGGCAGTAGAGCCCTTTTGATTTTCCATAAGGATAGGGTATCATTACGTACTAATCCTTCCTTTATGCCTAAGGTGGTTTCTAGTGTGGCTTTAAACCAAACTATTCATTTGCCTACTTTTTATGCAGACCCCCAAAATAAAGGGGAAAAGATTTTGCACACTTTAGATGTACACAGGCAATTGCGTTATTATTTAAGCAGGACTAAGGATTTCAGGCAGTCTCAGCAGTTGTTTGTTTCTTTTGCTTTGAGTTCACAGGGCAAGCCTGTGTCAAAACAAACTATTTCTAGGTGGATTGGCTTTTGCATTGCATTTTGTTATTCCCATCATGGCAAGGAGATTCCAGCTGGGATTAGGCCTCATTCCACTAGGGCTACTGCCACTTCAACAGCATTTCTAAGGGGTGGCAACTAAGGATATTTTGGAAGCAGCTACTTGGAGTTCAGTGCATACTTTCTCTAAGCATTATCACCTTCCTATCTACTCTAAGTCTAGGGCTGGTTTTGCCACAGCTGTTTTGCAAGGCATGTTGTCAGCTCCTGCTTCTTTATGATTTGCCAGCCTCCCTTACCTCTGCTTTGGGATTCTACCCAATAGTAAGGACTGCAGCAATGGGGAGCGAAGAACATAGTACAGTTTTGTACCTACCATAAATGTAGATGTTCGAGGATCCCCATTGCTGCAGTCCAATTTACCTCCCTCCTTCCCCTCTGTGTTTAGGGGTGGTTGTGTAGGTGAGGTTACATGCTTATATTTTTGTATATATTCTTGTATATATTGTACATATTTTTGGTGCAGGTATTTTGGGCCTTGTCTTTTTAGGGTCTTCTGACATCTGGGGCAAGAAAAGACTGAGGATATGACGTCGGTCATGCGCATTAGTACCCTGACGTACTGACGTCAGTCTAATGCGCCCTGACCGACGTCAGCCTTATACTCTGGTATTCGGGCCGACTGGACGCGGACTATACCCAATAGTAAGGACTGCAGCAATGGGGATCCTCGAACATCTACATTTATGGTAGGTACAAAACTGTACTTTTTCTGTGCTATAAGTGAGTTAAGTTTAATTTATTCTCTTAATACATAGGTTAGTTTCATTTTCTGTATTTTTATTCCTCCCTGGTACCCCTTTTTACCGTTTCATTCATTTTTTTCTTTTCTAATGGCCTTTTTTTCCCTGTACTCTGAGTACCTCCTAATACCATAGCTCTTAGTCTTTTCTTTCCTTCCTCTACTTTTGTAGTACCTTAAAATGGGTCTATATTACAACATCGAACTCGCAGAAGTTCGAATGTTGTACTGTCAAACTCAAAAGTCCGAAATGCGAAAATAATAAAATCTCAGGGGAAAAAATGGTAGGCCGTTTTTGGGGCATTGCTATTTCCTCCATTGTGGTGTGATCTCAAAGTTGGTATATTTAAGTGAGGGGGCACAGCCCCCCCACCTTAATTTAAGTTTAAAGTGTAAGTGTTTTGTTTTTTTTTTTGTCACGGAAAAGCAATTTTTTTCCCCCACTGGGGAAAAAATCTCTGTTCTGTTTTTGTAATTATTGGGTTTCGAACTTCACGGTTCGATATTACAACGTTCGAACTTCTGTGAGTTCGAAGTTGTAATATAGACCCCCTTAAAATACTATTATTGGTAGTCCTTTCTTTTCTACCTTAGTTGTTTTTTTTTTTTGTTTTTTTTCCCTCTTGTTTGTTTTCTTGTTGGATAGGAAATGTCGGCTAAACCTTCCGGCTTTAAAAATGTGTTTCCTGTGGGCACAAGATTCTAAACCCCGATGGCCACAAGGAATGTGTATACTGCTTGGGTCCAAAACACTTGGAAGTAGAGTATGACATTTGTGCAGGCTTTAAATCTAGAGCTTTAATTGATAGGAAAATTAGTCTTATTTTGAGGAATCTCCTCCTTCCAAATCCTGCCCTTCATTTGCTGATGCTCAGACCCCTTAAAAAACATATGAAAAGGATGACTCTCTTCCCAAGAACAAGGAGACATGTAAAAGGTATTCTGATCATCTTTCCTCCTTAACCTCGACTTTGGCTTGTTCATCGGAGGCACCTATAGAACTTTTGAAAAAGTTTGGTCCAACTCCTTTGCAATGAAATACCCTTTGGATCCATAGCCCACCTTTGACCTCAGAGCCTGTCTGTTCCAGGTTGCCTTCCCCAAACTTGAGCAGTCGCCCAGAAGACATTCTAGGCCCTTTTCAACAGCTTTATCTCTCCAGTCTTCCAGAAGCCTGTCCAAGGCAGGTGAGGATGGTGTGAAGTGGAAGTTCCGTAGAATGCAAATTTAAATGGGGGTCCTTTAGGCTCCAACCCCATCAGGTCTTAAGAACCTCCATCAAGCCCCACACCACCATTGATTTCTCCTCTTCCAAGCCATCCTTTAAGAGCCTTCGGATCCAAAAATCCTTGGGGATGTCTTCGTCAGCTCTGAAGATTCTTGCCTCTTTGAATCCAATGGTTTCTCTGAGCCAACTGGCACCTAACACCTCTGAGCTGGAGTGTTAGCTCCGGGGTTTTGGAGTTTTCTCCGAAGCTGTTGGAGCCATCACTTCCCCCTCAGAGCGTCAGTGTTAGATAGCTCTGTTCTGACTCTCTCCTCAAGTAGACGGCCTGCAGGATGACAGGAGCCAATGATCTGAGAGGGTCTTTTGTCAGATTCATTGGTTTTGACTTCCCCTAGGCTCTCTGCCTTTGAAATAGCTTTTCTTTGCCTAGAGAACAGACGACCTTGTCCTATAAGATTCAAACTTCCTTGTCTCATTCGGTTTTGCATCCTGAGCCTTGATGACTTCCACTGAACAGCCAGTCCAAGCTAGTCTCCAGTCTGCCTATCAGGGTATTGTTCGGTCTTCTGATACTTCTCCAGGGCATCCCACCGATGTCCTTTGGAAGAGAACGTGCAAGAGGAGGCATTTAGACTCCCCCACAAAAATCACTGAGGACATTGTTTTTGATGAGGGGGAGGGGTCCCCCAGATCATCACCTGATGATGTCTCCTTTGGAGACGTCTTGGAACTCCTTAAATAAAGAGGTGGTTGGTCTCCTGATAACCCTTCCCAAGAGGAATCCGTGTTTATGGACGCTTCCGAGTTTGGCCCGTCTACCTCTTGGGTGACTCCCCTGGCCAATGAGCTTGTACATCTAGTCTCTTGGCAGGGGGGGGGGGGAGAAACCGGACACCATTAAGCCAATTCCTAAGAGGTTAGATAGAATCCTTGCACTTAAAAAAGCTGGTCTACACTGGAGTTAAGGAGTACTGGTTGATGCCATGGTTGTTAGACAAGCCACGAGAAAGGAACTAGTGGATGAGAGTTCCTCTGTCCACCTCCCTAGCAGGGAGGCTAGGGTACTGGACAGGTTTGGAAAGTGTGTCTATGCATCAGTGACCTTCGCGCTTAGGTCACTAAATTATTTGGCACATTTTACCAGACTTCAAAGAGATTTGATCAAGGAACTTACCAAATCTGTTTTCAGAGTCCATGTTCTCCAAGGAAGGGAATACAATTTCCTTGCAGCTGGCTACCCTTCAATCAGTGTCTAATTCATCCATGAGGTTAATATCACATGCTGCGGAAGATAGCTCACAGGCGGCAGGTTCAGGTTTTCCATTAGGAGGCATGCCTGGATGCATATATGTGACTTTGAGGAACCATTTAATTCTTCTTTCATCAGTGCACCCTTTGACGGTAACTCTCTTTTTGGCCCCAAGGTAAAAGAGACACTTTCCAGGTGCGAGCAAGAAGGGAAGATGCTGTCTGCTGTGGACATATGTTTTTCCACTCTTCAAAGGTCTTTCTCTAGGAACCAGCAAGATGGTAAAAAGATGTGGTTCAAGAAATTCAAGGGTCCTTTACAGGGATAGGTTATAGGTGTGTACTAGGCTAATGGCCTGGGAGCCTTTACAAGCCTAGCCCATAGGATTACTCTGGCATCATGTCACCTCACCTTAATTCCCAGTGCCTATGTCGAGTAGAGCCACTGGAGTGATTTCCCGGGGTGAATTTTCTATTTTCCATCCACTCACCAAGATTTCTGTTGAAGAGGGCCAGTGAGATGCTCTGCTTGACATGTATGGGAAGTCTATTCCAGAGCATGGGCAGTCTCTCGGTTATGAACCAGTCTCTCCAGCATGTTCTGTTGATTGTGGTAATGAGGTTGAAGTCTCTGGAGCGTGTGGTACATAGGGATTGGGATTTCTTTAGATGTAGCATTTCTAACAGAGCTGGGTCAGGCATGGCTTTGTAAGCCAAGCAGAGATCGCCTCTAAGTGGGCGATTTGAGACAGAGAATAGTTGGAGTTTTTTTGAGTATGCCCATATAGGAAAAGTGTTCAAGGCCTAGGATCCTCTATGCGGCACATTTGTGGCCTCTCCAGTTGTTGCATGTGTCTAGTGAGGTACATACCAAATGGGCATTGTACTCTATGATTGGCCTAATGAGGGAAGAGTAGAGGGAGACAATGACCTCTTTCTTCCTGGATGCAAAACCCTTAGTAATGAGATGTGCCACATAGAAGGACTTTCTGACCACAGTGGTAATGTGGTGGTCAAAAGAGAGGTTGCTGTCAACCTGTGTTCCCAGATCTCTTATAATGCCTTCTGTGTTCAGTGAACTACCATCGATGTGGTAATTCATGGGAACCAGGTTTTTCCCCAAGGGGGGTGACGACACATTTATTTGCATTGAGTGTAAATCCATGTTTCTGATACTGGTCATTGGTCTCAGTGAGGCTTTTCTGTAGTATGTCAACCTCACTTAAGGAGTTAATAATGGCTCCCAACTTGCAATAGTCTGTGAACTTTGTTAGCCAGAATCCCTTTGTGTTAGCCTGGACTTCAGAGAAGTAGATCTCAAGCAGGAGAGGACCCAGGACCCGAACCTTGTGGGACTCCACCTGTGACTGGTCTGCAGTCTGACCTTGAGTTAGCTGCTTTCACACTGTGGGTTCCCTCTGTGAGCCAGTTTGCAACCCACCTAGTGATATAGGGGTTGATGCCTAGCTTAGTGAGTTTTTCTATGATTCCTTAGTGGGGAGTGGTATCAAAGGCCTTGGCCTGGTCAAGGTAGGCTGTATGATTCACCTTGCCTTTACCCACAGCTCTGGTGACTGACTCAAAGAAGTCGACCAAGTTGAGCAGGCATGATCTACCCTTCCCATAACCAAACTGTGTAGGATCCAGAGTTTGGAGATTCCCTTATATCCTTGTTTATTAGGTCCATGATGATGTGTTCCATAGCTTTGCATATCAAACTCGTCAGGCTAATGGGGGCGATGGTTCCCAGGGTCTGTAGTCACTCCTCCTTTGTGAAGATGGAAGACTGTAGCAG